>NC_140336.1:43152-118465 GCF_964211825.1 Aythya ferina | reverse complement strand
CGGCTTTCCGGACTCGAGGGGGGGTCACCGCCCGCCCCCCCCCCCCCCCTCAATTCCACCCCCAACGATGCCGCCCCCCCCCCCCCAATCCTCCGCCCCCCCCATTTTGGGGGTCCCCACCTCCTCCGGGGGGGGGTGGGGGGGGGCCCTGGGGGGGGGGGGCGCCCCCCCCGAGCGCGAGGACTCGGCCCCCCTGGGGGTCTGCGGCCCCCACAGCTCTTGACGCCCCCCCGCCCCCCCCCCTTTTTTTATTAATTATTAATTAATTATTTCGATTGGGGGGGGGGGGGGGGGGGGATTTATTGTTATTATTGTTATTTTTTTTTTTTTTTTTTTTTTTTTTAACGGATTCGGCGCGAAACGGCCCCAAAAATGGGGTGGGGGGGGTGTTTGGGGGTCCTCTTTATTTTGGGGGGGGGCACCCACTTTTGGGGGGGCCACCCTAATTGGGGGGGGGTCACCCTAATTGGGGGGGGTCACCCTATTATGGGGGGGTCACCCTAATTGGGGGGGGTCCACCCCATTTGGGGGGGGGCACCCAATTTTGGGGGGGGTCACCCTAATTTGGGGGGCTCACCCTATTATGGGGGGGGGTCACCCTAATTGGGGGGGGTCACTCAATTTTGGGGGGGTCACCCTAATTGGGGGGGGTCCACCCATTTGGGGGGGGCGCCCACTTTTGGGGGGGGGCACCCAATTTTGGGGGGGGCACCCACTTTTGGGGGGGGCCACCCACTTTGGGGGGGGTCACCCTAATTGGGGGGGTCACCCTAATTGGGGGGGGGGTCACCCTATTTGGGGAGGGCACCCAATTTGGGGTGGGGCACCCTATTATGGGGGGGGGCACCCACTTTTGGGGGGGCCACCCACTTTGGGGGGGGGGGCACCCAATTTTGGGGGGGTCACCCTATTATGGGGGGGGCACCCTACTCCTTGGGGGGGGCCCACCCATTTTAGGCCCCCCCCCCCCCTATTTTAGGGTGGGGGGGCACCCAATTTGGGGTCACCCTCTTTTGGGGGGGGGGGCACCCATTTTAGGGACCCCCCCCCACCCATTTTTTTTAAGGGGGGGCGCCCAATTTGGGGTGATCCTCTTTTATTTTGGGGGGGGGTCACCCTATTTGGGGGGGGGTCACCCTAATTGGGGAGGGGTCACCCACTTTTGGGGGGGTCACCCTAATTGGGGAGGGGTCACCCTAATTGGGGGAGGGGTCACCCTAATTGGGGGGGGTCACCCTATTTGGGGGAGGGGGGGGTCACCCCTTTTAGGGCTCACCCACCTGATTTTGGGGGGGGGCAGCCAAAATTTGGGTGCCCCCCCCTTTCCCCCCCCTCCCCACTTTTAGGCTTTTCGCAGCCGGGTTCGGGATTTTTTTTTGGGGTCGTTTTGTTGGTTTTTTGCTTTTTTTTTTTTGTTATTTTTCCTTTTTCTCTCGTTTTTTCTCTTTAATTTATTGTACCAAAGACGGCGCGCGGCCCCCCCCCCCCCCCCCATCCCCCCCCCCAACCCCTCCCCCCTTGGGTGCCCCCCCCCGCCCCCAAAAAAATCCTAATTTGGGGGAAGGGGGGGGGGGGTTGGGGGGGGGGTTAAATTTTGGGGGGGGGTCGTGGGGGGGGGGGGGGGGCAGCCCCAGGGCGCCCCCGTGAATAAAAATAGTGACGGCAGCGCCCCGGGGTCCCTCACTGCTGGGGGGGGGGGGATATAGGGGATGGGGGGGGGTCCTATAGGGGTTGGGGGGGGTCATATAGGGGATGGGGGGGTGCTGGAGGGGTTGGGGGGGGTCCTATAGGGGGTGGGGGGGGTTATAAGGGGATGGGGGAGTCCTATAGGGGATGGGGGGGTCATATAGGGGTCGGGGGGGTCCTATAGGGGTCCCTATAGGGGCTGGGGGGGGTTCTATAGGGGTTGGGGGGGGGTGCTGTAGGGGATGGGGAGGGGTTATAGGGGCTGGGGGGGGGGTTATGGGGTCTGGGGGGGGTCATATAGGGGATGGGGGGGGTCCTGTAGGGGATGGGGGGGTGCTGGAGGGGTTGGGGGGGGTCCTATAGGGGGTGGGGGGGGGTTATAAGGGGATGGGGGGGGTTATGGGGACTGGAGGGGGGGATTATAGGGGATGGGGGGGTCCTATAGGGGGTGGGGGGGGTCCTATAGGGGGTGGGGGGGGTCATATAGGGGCTGGGGGGGGTCCTGTAGGGGTTGGGGGGGGTCCTATAGGGGATGGGGGGGGTCCTTTAGGGGTTGGGGGGGCCCTATAGGGGTCTCTATAGGGGCCGGGGGGGTCATATAGGGGTCCTGTAGGGGCTCGGGGGGGCTATAGGAGTCCCTATAGGGGCCGGGGGGGGTCCTATAGGGGTTGGGGGGGGTCCTATAGGGGATGGGGAGGGGGTTATAGGGGGTGGGGGGGTCCTATAAGGGATGGGGGGGTCCTATAGGGGCTGGGGGGGGTCCTATAGGGGTTGGGGGGGGTCCTATAGGGGGTGGGGGGGGTTCTATAGGGGATGGGGGGGTCCTATAGGGGCTGGGGGGGTCCTATAGGGGTTGGGGGGGGTTATAGGGGTCAGGGGGGTCGTATAGGAGTCCTATAGGGGCTGGGGGGGGCTATAGGGGTCCCTATAGGGGCCGGGGGGGGTCATATAGGGGATGGGGGGGTCCTATAGGGGTTGGGAGGGGTCCTATAAGGGATGGGGGGGTCATATAGAGGTTGGGGGGGTCCTATAGGGGGTGGGGGGGTCCTTTAGGGGTTGGGGGGGTCCTATAGGGGTTGGGGGGGGTCCTATAGGGGCGGGAGGGGGGCTATAGGGGTCGGGGGGAGGGGCTATTGCGGCCGGGGGGGGCACTATAGGGGCAGGGGGAGGGGGTTATAGGGGTCGGAGGGGTCAGCACCCATAGGTGCCCCCCCTTTTTTGGGCCCCCACCCTGACCCCGAGGCGCGGAAGGGACCGGGACCGGGGCGTCCCCGGGTCCCACCCCGGCTTAACCGAGCCCCGTGACTCAGCCCCACAGGGCCAGCGCCTCCCAGTTGGCAACTGGGATGGACTGGGAGGGGACGGGGGGGGCACTGGGGGTGCCCACGGGGACCCCCAATTCATGGGGGGGACCCCAAATGGGGCTGGGACCCCTATAGGGTTGGGTGGGGACCCCAATATGGGGTGAAGACCCCTATAGGGTTGGGTGGGAGACCCCCAAATGGGGCTGGGACCCCTATAGGGTTGGGTGGGAGACCCCAATATGGGACAGGGATGGGTGGGAGACCCCCATATGGGGCTGGGAGCCGTATAGGGTTGGGTGGGGACCCCAATATGGGGCTGGGACTCCTATAGGGTTGGGTGGGAGACCCCAATATAGGACACTGACCCCTATAGGGTTGGGTGGGAGACCCCCATATGGGGTGAAGACCCCTATAGGGTTGGGTGGGAGACCCCAATATGGGATGAAGACCCCTATAGGGTTGGGTTGGAGACCCCCTTGTTGGGCAATGACCCCAAAATCATGAGTGCTGATGGGTGGGAGACCCCCATATGGGGCCAGGACCCCTATAGGGTTGGGTGGGAGACCCCAATATGGGATGAAGACCCCTATAGGGTTGGGTTGGAGACCCCCCTTGTTGGGCAATGACCCCAAAATCTTGGGTGCTGATGGATGGAAGACCCCAATACGGGGCTGGGACCCCTATAGGGTTGGGTGGGAGACCCCAATATGGGGTGAAGACCCCAATAGAGTTGGGTGGGAGACCCCAAATGGGGCTGGGACCCCTATAGGGTTGGGTTAGAGACCCCCTTGTTGGGCAATGACCCCAAAATCATGAGTGCTGATGGGTGGGGGACCCCAGTATGGGGCAGAGACCTCTATAGGGTTGGGTAGAAGACCCCCAATATGGGACAGGGATGGGTGGGAGACCCCAATATGGGGCCTGGACCCCTATAGGGTTGGGTGGGAGACCTCAATATAGGGCAGGGACCCCTATAGGGTTGGGTGGGAGACCCTAATATGGGACAAGGACCCCAAAAGGGTTGGGTTGGAGACCCCCTTGTTGGGCAATGACCCCAAAATCTTGGGTGGGAGACCCCTCTATGGGGCCGGGACCCTTATAGGGTTGGGTGGCAGACCTCAATATAGGGCAGGGACCCCTATAGGGTTGGGTGGGAGACCCCAATACGGGGCAGGGACCCCCATAGGGATGGGTTGGAGACCCCCTTGTTGGAAAATGACCCCAAAATCATGGCTAGTGATGGGTGGGAGACCCCAATACGGGGCTGGGACCCCTATAGGGTTGGGTGGGAGACCCCAATATGGGGTGAAGACCCCAATAGAGTTGGGTGGGAGACCCCAAATGGGGCTGGGACCCCTATAGGGTTGGGTGGGAGACCCCAATATGGGACAGGGATGGGTGGGAGACCCCCATATGGGGCTGGGAGCCGTATAGGGTTGGGTGGGGACCCCAATATGGGGCTGGGACTCCTATAGGGTTGGGTGGGAGACCCCAATATAGGACACTGACCCCTATAGGGTTGGGTGGGAGACCCCCATATGGGGTGAAGACCCCTATAGGGTTGGGTGGGAGACCCCAATATGGGGCAGGGACCCCAATAGGGTTGGGTGGGAGGCCCCTATATAGGGTCCTGACCCCTATAGGGTTGGGTGGGAAACCCCAATATAAGGTAGGGACCCCTATAGGGTTGGGTTGGAGACCCCCTTGTTGGGCAATGACCCCAAAATCATGAGTGCTGATGGGTGGGAGACCCCCATATGGGGCCAGGACCCCTATAGCGTTGGGTGGGCGACGACCATATGGGGCTGGGACCCCTATAGGGTTGGGTGGGTGACCCCAATATAGCGTAGGAACCCCTATAGGGTCGGGTGGGAGACCCCCTTGTTGGGCAATGACCCCAAAATCATGGGTGCTGATGGGTGGGAGACCCCAATATGGGGCTGGGACCCCTATAGGGTTGGGTGGGAGACCCCAATATGGGACAGGGATGGGTGGGAGACCCCCTTGTTGGGCAATGACCCCAAAATCATGGGTGCTGATGGATGGAAGACCCCAATATGGGGCTGGGATCCCTATAGGGTTGGGTAGGAGACCTGATATAGGGCACTGACCCCTATAGGGTTGGGTGGGAGACCCCAATATGGGACAGGGATGGGTGGGAGACCCCCATATGGGGCTGGGAGCCCTATAGGATTGGATGGGAGACCCCAATACAGGGCAGGGACCCCAAAAGGGTTGGGTTGGAGACCCCCTTGTTGGGCAATGACCCCAAAATCTTGGGTGCTGATGGGTGGGAGACCCCTATATAGGGCAGAGACCCCTATAGGGTTGGGTGGGAGACCCCAATATGGGGCTGGGACCCCTATAGGGTTGGATGGGAGACCCCAATACGGGGCAGGGACCCCAAAAGGGTTGGGTTAGAGACCCCCTTGTTGGGCAATGACCCCAAAATCTTGGGTGGGAGACCCCTCTATGGGGCCAGGACCCCTATAGGGTTGGATGGGAGACCCTAATATGGCGCCGGGACCCCCATAGGGATGGTTGGGACCCCCCCACCTTGTAGGGTCATGACCCCCAACTTTGGACCCATGACCCCCAACCAACCTTGACACGATTCCCGCTCGGGGCCACGTCACCCCCGGGCCCTGCCCTGCCCCAAAAATTGCCCCATCGCGGGCGGGTGGCGCCCCCCCGGCGGGGCGAATCCTTCCGTCGCGCCCCGCGGGGCCGGGATAAAAGCTCCGGGGCGCCGGAGACGCCGAGAAGGAAGATGAGAAGCTGCAGGTGAGCCGGGACGGGGAAATTTGGGGTCCCCCCTACCCCTAGGGGAAAATTTTGGGGTTGATTTTGCCCCCGGGGTGGATTTCAGAGTCTTCTTATGCCCCCCAGGTGCAGGTTCAGGGGATTTTTTTGCCCCCTTGGGGTAGATTTGGGGTGTTCTTTTGCCCCAAGAAGAGATTCAGGGTCTCCTTTTGCCCCTAGGGACAAATTTGGGGGTTGATTTTGCCCCCAGGGGTGGATTTCAGGGTCTTATTTCGCCCCCAGGTGCAGGTTTAGGGGATTTTTTTGCCCCCTTGGGGTAGATTTGGGTCTTCTTTTGCCCCTAAGGACAAATCTGGGGTCTTCTTTTGCCCCAAGAAGAGATTCAGGGTCTCCTTTTGCCCCTAGGGGCAAATTTGGGGGTTGATTTTGCCCCCAGGGGTGAATTTCAGGGTCTTCTTTTGCCCCCAGGGGCAGGTTCAGGGGATTGGGGTAGATCTTGGGTCTTCTTTTGCCCCCAGAGCATATTTGGGGTCTCTTTTTGCCCCCAGGGAGAAATTTTGGGGTTGATTTTGCCCCCAGGGGTGGCTTTCAGGGTCTTATTTCGCCCCCAGGTGCAGGTTTAGGGGATTTTTTTGCCCCCTTGGGGTAGATTTGGGTCTTCTTTTGCCCCTAAGGACAAATCTGGGGTCTTCTTTTGCCCCAAGAAGAGATTCAGGGTCTCCTTTTGCCCCTAGGGGCAAATTTGGGGGTTGATTTTGCCCCCAGGGGTGAATTTCAGGGTCTTCTTTTGCCCCCAGGGGCAGGTTCAGGGGATTGGGGTAGATCTTGGGTCTTCTTTTGCCCCCAGAGCATATTTGGGGTCTCTTTTTGCCCCCAGGGAGAAATTTTGGGGTTGATTTTGCCCCCAGGGGTGGCTTTCAGGGTCTTATTTCGCCCCCAGGTGCAGGTTTAGGGGATTTTTTTGCCCCCTTGGGGTAGATTTGGGTCTTCTTTTGCCCCTAAGGACAAACCTGGGGTCTTCTTTTGCCCCAAGAAGAGATTCAGGGTCTCCTTTTGCCCCTAGGGGCAAATTTGAGGGTTGATTTTGCCCTCAGGGGTGGCTTTCAGGGTCTTCTTTTGCCCCCAAGGGTAGGTTCGGGCGATTTTTTTTGCCCCTTTAGGGTAGATCTGGGGTCTCCTTTTGCTCCTAGAGAGAAATCTGGGGTCTTCATTTGCCCCTGGAAGAGATTCAGGGTCTCCTTTTGCCCCTAGGGGCAAATTTTAAGGTTGATTTTGCCCCCGGGGGTGACTTTCAGGGTCTTCTTTTGCCCCCAGGGGCAGGTTCAGGGGATTGGGGTAGATCTTGGGTCTTCTTTTGCCCCCAGGGAGAAATTTGAGGGTTGATTTTGCCCCCAGGGGTGGCTTACAGGGTATTATTTTGCCCCCAGGGGCAGGTTCAGGGGATATTATTTGCCCATTTGGGGTAGATTTGGGGTCTTCATTTGTCCCTAGGGAGAAATCTGGGGTCTTCATTTGCCCCAGGAAGAGATTTGGTGTCTCCTTTTGCCCCTAGGGGCAAATTTTAGGGTTGATTTTGCCCCTTGGTGTGGCTTTCAGGGTCTTATTTCGCCCCCAGGTGCAGGTTCAGGGGATTTTTTTGCCCCCTTAGGGTAGATTTGGGGTCTTCTTTTGCCCCTAGAGAGAATTCTGGGGTCTTCTTTTGCCCCAGGAAGAAATTCAGGGTCTCCTTTTGCCCCTAGGGGCAAATTTTAGGGTTGATTTTGCCCTCAGGGGTGGCTTTCAGGGTCTTCTTTTGCCCCCAAGGGTAGGTTCAGGCGATTTTTTTTGCCCCTTTAGGGTAGATCTGGGGTCTCCTTTTGCTCCTAGAGAGAAATCTGGGGTCTTCATTTGCCCCTGGAAGAGATTCAGGGTCTCCTTTTGCCCCTAGGGGCAAATTTGGGGGTTGATTTTGCCCCCAGGGGTGGCTTTCAGAGTCTTCTTTTGCCCCCAGGGGCAGGTTCGGGGGATTGGGGTAGATCTTGGGTCTTCTTGTGCCCCCAGGGAGAAATTTGAGGGTTGATTTTGCCCCCAGGGGTGGCTTACAGGGTCTTATTTTGCCCCCAGGGGCAGGTTCAGTGAATTCTTTTTCCCTCTTGGGGTAGATTTAGGGTCTTCTTTTGCCCCTAGAGAGAAATCTGGCATCTTCTTTTGCCCCAAGAGGAAATTCAGGGTCTCCTTTTGCCCCTAGGGGCAAATTTGGGGGTTGATTTTGCCCCCGGGGTGGATTTCAGAGTCTTCTTATGCCCCCCAGGTGCAGGTTCAGGGATTTTTTTTGCCCCCTTGGGGTAGATTTGGGGTCTTCTTTTGTCCCTAGGGAGAAATCTGGGGTCTTCTTTTGCCCCAAGCAGAGATTCAGGGTCTCCTTTTGCCCCTAGGGGCAAATTTGGGGGTTGATTTTGCCCCCGGGGGTGAATTTCAGGGTCTTATTTTGCCCCCAAGTGCAGGTTCAGAGGCTTTTTTGCCCTATTGGGGTAGATTTGGGGTCCTTTTTTGCCCCTAAGGACAAGTCTGGGGTTTCTTTTGCCACCCAGGGGCAAATTTGGAGTCTCCTTTTGCCCCCAGGGGCAAACTTGGGGTCTCCTTTTGCCCCCAGAGGCAACTTTTAGGATCTTCTTTTGCCCCTAGGGGCAGGTTCAGGTTCAGTTTGGTTTTTTTTTTTGCCTTTTTGGGGAAGATTTGGGATCTTCTTTTGCCCCCCCAAGGACAGATTCAGTGTCCCCTTTTGCCCCTGGGGCAAATCAGGGTTGTCTTCCCCCCCCCCCCCCCAGGGGCAAATTTGGGGTCTCCTTTTGCCCCCAAGGACAACTTTTAGGGTCTTTTTTTTGCCCCCAGGTGCAGCCTCAGGGTTTTTTTTAGCCCTCTGGGGCAGATTTGGGTCTTCTTTTGCCCCCAGGGACAGACTCAGGGTCATTTTTACCCCCCCCGAGGGCAAACTCAGTGCCTCAGTTTCCCCTTTGGGGCAAACCTGGGGTCTTTCCTTGCCCAGGGGGGCCAATTTTAGGACCCCCCCATCCTCGGTCACAACCCCTTTGTAGCCATTCCGTGACCCCATTTACCCCAAGGGGCAGATCCTTTCCCTTAATTACCCCCCCCAGGGGCAAATCCCAGCCCTTTTTGCCCCCGGGGGCAGCTCAGGACCCCCAATTTGCCCCCCCCCTTTTCTCCCCAGGATGCTGTCCCCACTCCCAGCCCTGCTGCTACTGGTGGCACTGGTGCTCCCCATCAAAGGTGAGCCCCGACACGCGTGTGCAAGGGGGGGGCACCTCTCCAACACGTGTGTGCAAGGGGGGGGGCACACATATTTGGGGAAGGGGTCAGAGGGTGGTTTTGGGGCAGGATCCTGGGGGTCCCAGGCGTGACTTGCACACGCGTGTGCCCCCCCCCGGCAGCCAACACCAACAGCACGCGGGTGATCGGGGGGCGTCCCTGCACCCCCAGGAGCCAGCCCTGGCAAGTGGCCCTCTTCAAGGACCTGCGGCTGCGCTGCGGTGGGACCCTCGTCCACCCCCGCTGGGTGCTCAGCGCCGCCCACTGCTACGCCCAAGGGTGAGCTGTGGGGAGAAAATTTGGGGAGGGGGTCTCCGGGGGGAACCCCTTCCACCACCCCCATGGGACCCGGATCCCCCCAGTGCTCCTTTCTTCTGTCTTTCTGCCCCTTTTCTTGGTGGTGCTGCTTTTCAGCTTAGCTCTGCCCGATTTTACCCTTAACTCTTCCCCTTTTCTACATATTTCTGCCCTTTTACCTTAACTCTGCCCCTTTTCTACATATTTCTGCCCTTTTACCTTAACTCTGCCCCTTTTATACATATTTCTATCCTGTTCACCTTAACTCTGCCCCTTTTGTACGTATTTCTGCATTTTTCACCTTAACTCTGCCCATTTTCTCTATATTTCTACTCTTTTACCCTTAACTCTGCCCCTTTCCTCCATATTTCTACACTTTTACCCTTAACTCTGCCCCATTTCTACATATTTCTGAAATTTTCACCTTAACTCTGCCCCTTTTCTACATATTTCTGTATTTTTCACCTTAACTGTGCCCCTTTTCTCTGTATTTCTACTCTTTTCACCTTAATTCTGTCCCTTTTCTACATATTTCTGCCTTTTTCACCTTAATTCTGCCCCTTTTATGTATTTCTACACTTTTACCCTTAACTCTGCCCCTTTTCTACGTATTTCTGCATTTTTCACCTTAACTCTGTCCCTTTTCTATGTATTTCTACTCTTTTACCCTTAACTCTGCCCCTTTTATGTATTTCTACTCTTTTACCCTTAACTCTGCCCCTTTTCTACACATTTCTACACTTTTCACCTTAATTCTGTCCCTTTTCTGTGTATTTCTACTCTTTTACCCTTAACTTTGCCTCTTTTCTACATATTTCTACTCTTTTACCCTTAACTTTGCCCCTTCTCTACGTATATCTGCCCTTTTCACCTTAATTCTGCTCTTTTTCACCTTCATCATCTCCATGTTTCTGCCCCTTTACCTTGTTTTTGCCCTTTTTGCCTTAACTCTGCCCCCATTCATTTTAACACTGCCCTTTTTCTGTCTCTGCTCTTTTAACCCAAATTCTGCCCCTTTTCACCTTAACTCAGCCCCCATTCACCTTAACACTGCCCCTTTTCTATTTTTCTGCTATTCTAACCCAAATTCTGGCCCTTTTCACCTCAGTTCTGCCCCCATTCACTTTAACACTGCCCCTTTTCTATATTTTTGCTCTTTTAACCCAAATTCTGCCCCCTTTTCCCCTTAACTCAGCCCCCATTCACCTTAACACTGCCCCTTTTATATATTTTTGCTCTTTTAGCCCAAATTCTGCCCCCTTTTCTCCTTAACTCTCCCCCACATCCTTCCCCCTTAACCCTGCCCTTCCCCATCCCTCATCCCACCCCCTGCCCCCTTCACCCTGCCCTTCCCACCCCACCGAAACCCCCCCCCCCGGCCCCTCCAACCGCCCAAATTCTCCCACCCCAGGCCGATGATGGTGCGTTTGGGCGAGTACGACCTGGGGCGCCTGGATGGGACGGAGCAATTTCGGCTGGTGAACCGCCTCGTCCGCCACCCCAGATACAACCACACCGCCAAGGAGCACGACCTGATGCTGGTTCAACTGCGCCGGCCGGCGAATTTGGGCCCCGCCGTGCGGGTCCTGCCCCTGGGCACCCGTTGCCCCGCGGCCGGCACCCCCTGCCTCGTTTCGGGCTGGGGAACCACGACCAGCCCCCAGGGTATGAAGCCAAACCAAAGGGGTCGGGGCCCAAAGTGGTGGTTGGGGCCTAAAATGGTGGGAGAGACCATGGGGATGGGGTTCTTTGTGGTTGCGTGTCAATGGGTTGACCCCAAAGTAGGAGATCTGGGCCCAAAATGGTGGGAGAGCCCATGGGGATTGGGTTCTTTGTGGTTGTGTCGTTGGGTTGACCCTAAAGTTGAGGATCTGGGTCCAAAGTGGAGGGGGAGACTATGGTGATGGTGGTCTATGTGGTGTCATGTCAATGGGTTGACCCCAAAGTAGGAGATCTGGGCCCAAAATGGCGGGATAGCCCATGGGGATGGGGTTCTTTGTGGTTGTGTGTCAATGGGTTGACCCCAAAGGAGGAGATTTGGGCCCAAAATAGAGGGGGAGGCCATGGTGACGGAGGTCGTTGAGGTTGTATGTCATTGGGTTGACCCTAAAGTTGAGGATCTGGGCCCAAAGTGGAGGGGGAGACTATGGTGGTGGTGGTCTTGGTAGCATCATGTCAATGGGTCAACCCCAAAGGAGGAAATTTGGGCCCAAAATAGAGTTGTAGGCCATGGTGATGGAGGTCATTGTGGTTGTATGTCATTGGGTTGACCCTAAAGTGGGGGATCTGGGCCCAAAGTGGAGGGGGAGACTATGGTGATGGTGGAATTTGTGGTGTCATGTCAATGGGTTGACCCCAAAGTAGGAGATCTGGGCCCAAAATGGTGGGAGAGCCCATGGGGATGGGGTTCTTTGTGGTTGTATGTCAATGGGTTGACCCCAAAGTAGGAGATCTGGGCCCAAAATGGTGGGAGAGCCCATGGGGATTGGGTTCTTTGTGGTTGTGTGTCGTTGGGTTGACCCCAAAGGAGGAAATTTGGGCCCAAAATAGAGTTGTAGGCCATGGTGATGGAGGTCATTGTGGTTGTACGTCATTGGGTTGACCCTAAAGTGGAGGATCTGGGCCCAAAGAGGAGGGGGAGACTATGGTGATGGTGACCTTTTGGTGTCATGTCAATGGGTTGACCCCAAAGTAGGAGATCTGGGCCCAAAATGGTGGGAGAGCCCATGGGGATGGTGTTCTTTGTGGTTACATGTTGTTGGGCTGACCCTAAATTGGGAGATCTAGGCCCAAAATAGAGGGGAGACCATGGTGATGGTGGTCTTCGTGGTGTCATGTCATTGGGTTGACCCCAAAGTAGGAGATTTGGGCCCAAAATAGAGGGGGAGGCCATGGTGATGGAGGTCATTGAGGTGACATGTCAATGGGTTGACCTCAAATTGGGGTATTTGTGCCCAAAAAGGAGGGGGAGGCAATAATAATGGCAATTTTGTAGTGTCGTCAATGGATTGACCCCAAAGTATGGCCCCAGAATGGGGGGATTTGAGCCCAAATGGAGAGGGATGCCATGATATGGGGCTTTTGGGAGTAGTCTGGCCCCAAAGAGGTGGAATTTGAGCCCAAAATGAAGGGGGAGGCCATGGGGATGGCAGTCTCAGTTGTGGTGTGTCAATAGGAAGACCCCAAAATCAGGGGGTGGAGCCCCAAATTAAGCCAGTTGGGAGAAGTATAGTGATAGGTTGACCTAAAAATGAGAATTTTGGGGGTTTGGGGACCAATCTGGGAATGTTTCGGCAAGATCGGGTCTTTGGGGTGTATAATTTGGGGGATATTCATGACAATATGGGATTTTGGGGAGATGATAGTGACTTTAGGAGAAAGATTTGGCAATTTAAGGGGGGAATTTTGGAGTTTTGGGGTTTGGTTGGGGGGTCAGGGTGCAATCTTTGGGTTTGGGGTTTCTTGGGAGGGATCTGGGGCTTGAGGGGCAACCTTGGGTTTGGGGAGAAATATGGGGATTTCTTCTTTAAGGGTTGATTTTGTTTGTTTCTAAGGGTTGATTTGTTTGTTTTAAGGGTTGGTTTTGTTTTTAAAGGTTGATTTTTTTTTAAGGGTTGATTTGTTGTTTTTTTTTTGTGTTGATTTTATTTGTTCTTAAAGGTTGATTTTGTTTCTTTTAGGGTTGATTTTTTTAAGGGTTGATTTTGTTTGTTTTTAAAGGTTGATTTTGTTTTTTTTTTTAAGGGTTGATTTATTTTTTTAAGGGTTGATTTGTTTTTTTTTTAAATGTTGATTTTTTTTTAAAGGTTGATTTGTTTTTTTTTTTAAGGGTTGATTTGTTTTTTTTTTTTAAAGGTTGATTTTTTTTTAAGGGTTGATTTGGTTTTTTTTAAGGGTTGTTTTTTTTAAGTGTTGATTTTGTTTGTTTTTAGGGGTTGATTTTGGTTTTTTTAAAGGTTGATTTGTTGTTTTTTTTTTTAAGGGTTGATTTTGTTTTTAAGGGTTGATTTTGTTTTTTTAAGGGTTGATTTTTTTAATCAAATTAAAAAAATAAGGTTTTTTTTTTAAGTAATTATTTTTTTTAAGCATTGATTTGAGTTTTTAAGGGTAGATTTTGGGTTTTTCGGAGCGAACTGGGGATTCGGGGCGGGAGCTGTGCGACGCGAGGGCGTTGGCGGGGCGGCAGGCTGTTTTGGGTGAATTTGGGGCTGTTTTGGGCAGCGTCCTTCCCCAGGATCCTGCATTGTGCCAACGTGACGGTGCAGCCCGAGGCGACGTGCCGGCGGGCGTACCCCCGCCTCTACACCCCCAATATGCTCTGCGCGGGGGGCATCAGCCCCGAGGGGGAGCCTGCCGACTCCTGCCAGGTGAGTACTGGGGGCAACTGGGAGCACTGGGAGCAACTGGGGGCACTGGGGGCAACTGGGGACACGGGGGGAATTGGGAATGCTGGGGGAATTGGGGAAATTGGGGGAGCTGGGGGGTAGTGGGAGCACAGGGGGCAACTGGGAGCACTGGGGGCAACTGGGAGAGCTGGGGGCAACTGGGAGTACTGGGGGCAACTGGGAGCACTGGGAGAATTGGGAGAGCTGGTGGAGCTGGGGTGAAGTGGGAGCACTGGAGGCAACTGGGGACACTGGGGGTATTGGGAGTGCTGGGGGAGCTAGGGGGAAGTGGGAGCACTGGGGGCAACTGGGAGCACTGGAGGCAACTGGGGACACTGGGAGTATTAGAGGTGCTGGGGAAGCTAGGGGGAAGTGGGAGGACAGGGGGCAACTGGGGGCAACTGGGGGCAACTGGGGACACGGGGTATTGGGAGTGCTGGGGGAGCTAGGGGGAAGTGGGAGGACAAGGGGCAACTGGGGACACTGGGGGCAAATGGGGGCACTGGGGGCAACTGGGGGTAACTGGGAGCGCTGGGGGCAACTGGGAGTACTGGGGGCAACTGGGGACACTGGGGGTATTGGGAGAGCTGGTGGAGCTGGGGTGAAGTGGGAGCACTGGGGGCAACTGGGAGCAACTGGGGACACTGGGGGGTTTGGGGAGTGCTGGGGGAGCTGGGGGGAAGTGGGAGCACTGGGGGCAACTGGGAGCACTGGGGGAAACTGGGGGCAACTGGGAGCTCTGGGGGCAACTGGGAGTACTGGGGGCAGCTGGGAATGCTGGTGGAGCAGGGGAGAAGTGGGAGCACTGGGGGCAACTGGGGACACTGGGGGTATTGGGAGTGCTGGGGGAGCTAGGGGGAAGTGGGAGCACTGGGGGCAACTGGGAGCAACCGGGGACACTGGGGGTTTGGGGAGTGCTGGGGGAGCTGGGGGGAAGTGGGAGCACAGGGGGCAACTGGGAGCACTGGGGGAAACGGGGCAACTGGGAGCTCTGGGGGCAACTGGGAGTACTGGGGGCAGCTGGGAATGCTGGTGGAGCAGGGGAGAAGTGGGAGCACTGGGGGCAACTGGGGACACTGGGGGTATTGGGAGTGCTGGGGGAGCTAGGGGGAAGCGGGAGCACTGGGGGCAACTGGGAGCAACCGGGGACACTGGGGGTTTTGGGAGTGCTGGGGGAGCTGGGGGGAAGTGGGAGCACTGGGAATTGGGGAGGTGAAGGGCACTGGGGACAACTGGGAGAACTGGGGACACTGGGAGTGTTGTGGGCTCTGGGGGCAACTGGGGGCTTGGGGAATTGGGAGAGCTGGTGGAACAGGGGTGAAATGGGAGCACTGGGGGCAACTGGGAGCACTGGGGGAAACTGGGGGTATTGGGAGAGCTGGGGGAGCGGGGGGGAAGTGGGAGCACTGGGAACTGGGGAGGTGAAGGGCACTGGGGGCAACTGGGAGAACTGGGGACACTGGGAGTGTTGGGGGAGCTGGGGGGAAGTGGGAGCACTGAAGGCAACTGGGAGAACTGGGGGCAACTGGGGGCACTGGGGGTATTGGGAGTGCTGGGGAAAGTGGGAGCACTGGAAATTGGGGAGGTGAAGGGCACTGGGGGCAACTGGGAGAACTGGGATCATTGGGATGTAGGGGACACTGGGGCCAATTGGAAGCACTGGGTCAACTGGGAGAACTGGGAGCACTGGGGAGAACTGGGATGTGGAGGGGGTTCCAGTTGTGGGGGAGTCTTTGGAAGGTTTTGGGGGGGGGGGTGAGGGGTCCATGCCATACTGGGAGGGAGCCCAACTGGTCCCAGTGCCCCCCAGTAGCCACCAACCTTCCCCTTGCCCGGTCCTTTGGGGTGGTTGGAGGGGGGAATTAAGGGGGTTTAGGGGGGGGGATATGGAGGGGACGGGCCCCCACCCCTGTCCCCGTTCCCCCAGGGGGATTCGGGGAGCCCCCTGGTCTGTGGGGGGCAGCTGGGGGGCATCGTCTCGTGGGGCCCCTCCATCTGCAGCGACCCCCAGCGCCCCGGGGTCTACGTCAACGTCTGCCGCTACGTCCCGTGGATCCGCAGCGTCCTACAGCAAAATTAGGAACCATCAAGCCCCCCCACCCCAATAATCCCCCCCCCCAGACCCTTAATAAAATCCTTTCTGGCCAAGCAAAGCCGGCGCTGGGCTCGTCTTGTGTTTTTTTGGGGGTCCCAAGGGGGGTTGGGGGTGGTTTGGGGGATGGATGTGGCTGTGTTGTGTTTTTTTTTTTTGGGGGGGGGTCAGGCTTGGAAATCATGCGAGGGGCAGAGTTAAGGGGTGAATGGGGGGGGGCAGAGTTAAGAATATCTCTATTTTGGGGGGCAGAGTTATGGGTATCTCTATTTTGGGGGTAGAATTAAGGATATCTCAATTGGGGGGGGGGAAAGTAAGGGATATCTCCTTTTTGGGGGGGTAAAATTAAGGATATCTCAGTTTTGGGGGGGCAAAGTAAAGGATATCTCCATTTTGGGGGGCAGAATTAAGGATATCTCCATTTTGGGGGGTTAGAATTAAGGATATCTCAGTTTTGGGGGGGCAAAAATATGGGTATCTCCATGATATGTTGGGGAAAAGTTAATGATATCTCCATTTTGGGGGGGCAGAATTAAGAATATCTCAATTTTGGGGGGGCAGAATTAAGGATATCTCCATTTTTGGGGGGCAGAGTTATGGGTATCTCCATTTTGGGGGTAGAATTAAGGATATCTCAATTTGGGGGGGGGGGCAAAGTAAAGGATATCTCCATTTTGGAGGGCAGAATTAAGGATATCTATCCCCCCCAATTAATCTCTACCTCCCCCAATTAATGTCAACCCCCTCAATTAATCTCTACACCCCCAACTAATCTCTACCTCCCCCAATTAATCTCTACCCCCCTAATTTATCTCTATCCCCCCCAATTAATCTCCCTCACCCCAAAATTAATCTCTATCCCCCCCAATTAATCTCCCTCACCCCAAAATTAATCTCTACCTCTCCAATTAATTTCTGCCCCCTCAATTAATCTCTACCCCCCCAATTAATCTCTATAGCCCCAACTAATCTCTACCTCCCCCAATTAATCTTTACTCCCCCCAATTAATCTCTACCTCCCCCAATTAATCTCTATCCCCCCAAAAATAATCTCTACCTCCCCCAATTAATCTCTACCCCCCCTCAATTAATCTCTATCCCCCCAATTAATCTCTACTTCTCCAATTAATTTCTATCTCCCCCAATTAATCTCTACCCCCTCAATTAATCTTTATACACCCTCAATTAATCTCTACCCCCCCCAATTAATCTCTGCCCCCCCAATTAATCTCACTTCCCCCATGGGGTGCGGGGCACTGTGGGAGCTCCGTGCAGGCCGGGACAGCCCAGGTTAATTAGAGCCGAGTAATTACAACCCTGCCGACTTGCCTGGAGCCCAATTAGCACCCGAGCTCATTAGGGGCCCCTTGACAAGCCTGGAGCCGGTTGGGCAACGAGGCGCCCAGGGCAAGTCGAGACGGTCCAAGAGGGCTGAGTCAGCCCAGCCCAGCCCAGTCCGGCCCAGTGACGGGGCAGGGTTAAACTGGGATTTCCAGAGAACTGGAAGGACCCGCTCGGGCCGAGAGCGGGGCCGCGGCGGCGGCTCCCTGCCCCCAAGGTGTCGCGGGGCCTGGGCGGCTCCCCAGGGTCCGCTGGGGTTGGACTGGGAGCAACTGGGAGCAACTGGGAGGCCCTGTGTGGAGGAAGGGGAGGAGATGCGGGCGCGTTTCCTCCTCCTCTGGAGGGAGGGAGGGAAATGGGGGTGTCCCTTGGTGTTTGTCCCCCGTCACCTCAACCCTGGTGTGGGGTCACCACCTCCCCATGGCCTTGGGGACCGAGTGGAGACCCCCGTGGGGTCTGCCCCGAGGGGTGGACAACAATGAAGGCAAGGAAGAAATTGGAGATAATGAGGAAAATTCAGGAAAAAAAAAATAAAAGAGGAAAAAGAAAAAGAAAAAGAAAGAAAAAGAAAAAGAAAAAGAAAAAGAAAAAGAAAAAGAAAAAGAAAAAGAAAAAGAAAAGGAAAAGGAAAAGGAAAAAGAAAAAAGAAAGAGGGAAAACACGGAAAATGGGACAAAAAAAAAAAAAAAGATGAAGCCACGTCTTGATGGTGCTCAACCACCCTTGGCCAACCCCAAGTTGAGGAGACACCTTTGAGGGTTGACCTGCTGGAGGTGGAACCCGGCACGTTCCCAAAGTGCCTTCTCCATCCCTGGATCCATCAAGGAGATGTTTTTGGGGGCCAACTTCTCCATCTCTGGATCCCACTTCCATCAGGATGTTTTTGGGGGCCATCCCCTTCAGAAACGACGTCCTGGTGCATCTTCAACCATCCTCATCCAACCCTGGATGAAGCAAGGAGATGTTCTGAGGTCCAACCCCACCTGAGATGCGCCCTCTTGACCATCCTCATCCACCCCAAGGTCCCGTGCCCGGTGACGAGCCACCTTTGGGGTTTGCTCCCATCAGAGCCACGTGTCGATGTCTTCTCCTCCAAATTCTTCAAGCCCTGGGTCTTCCACCCAATGTGGAGCAACGTTTTGCAGATGGAGCCACGGGAGATGTGTCCTGGTGCAACTCTCAACCAACCTCACCCAACCACCCAAGGAAGAGATGCGTTTTGGGATCCTGATGTCCTCTTGATGATTATTCTCCAGCCCTAGGTCCCACACCCATCGAGGAGACGCGTTTTGGGGTCGACTTCACCGGAGACGCGTCCTGGTGTCCTCTCAACCATCTTTGTCCAAGTGGAGATCTTGTGTCTAATGAAGAGCCATTTTGGGGGGGTTTCAGCCCAGAAGAGCTGCGTTTTGGGGCCTACTCCTCCACCTCCTCAACCATCCTCCTCCACCTCCTCAACCATCTCAACCATCCTTCTCCAACCTCAGTGTCCAACGAGGAGATGTGTTTTAGGGTTGACATCACCGGACACGTGTCCTGGTGCCCCCTCAACCAATTTGAGGTCCCGTGACCAATTAGGAGCCACGTTTTGGGTTTGAACCCAGCAGAGCTGCATCTTGGGGGACTTCTTGACCATCTTCCTCCATCCTCAGCGTCCAATGAGGAGATGTGTTTTAGGGTTGACATCACTGGACACGTGTCCTGGTGTCCTCTCAACCATTTACGTCCAACTTGAGGTCCTGTGGCCAATTAGGAGCCACATTTTTGGGTTTCAGCCCGGAAGAGCCGCATCTTGAAGCTTTCTCAACCAAACCTCGGCGCCCAACGAGGACCCACAATTTGGGGGTTGACATCACCGGACACGTCTCCTGGTGCCCTCTCAACCCACTCGAGGTCCCGTGGCCGATCAGGAGCCACATTTGGGGTTTGAACCCAACAGAGCCGCATCGCGGGGGCCTCCTCCACCATCCCCATCCCAACCCGGAGCCCCCGACCCATCGGGGTTGCCTCCTGGGGTCACCCCACGGCGTGGGCTTCCCGGAGCCGGGCGGAAAGGTGCCACGGCCGTGGCCGGATTAGAGGCGAAGGCGGAGGAAGCCGTTTCCTCCTCCGGCCCCAGATAAAAACCCGGGGCTGGCGGTGGCAGGAGGAAGACGCGCCCGCGGCCGCGGCGCTTCACCAGCTCGGGTGGAGCCTCCCCTCCCCGTGGCCGCGCGGCCTCACGCCAGCCCCCGGTAGGAACGTGGGGCCCCAGGGTCGGGGTGGGGACATTGGGAGGGGGTGGGGGGTCCCTGGAGTGCCCCGGGGGGGGGAGAAAATCGGGGCGGCTCCTGTCCTTCCCTCGCATCTCTCCTCCCTCCTCCTGCCCTCCATCTCGTCCTTCTTGTCTTCCCTCGTCCTTCCCTCCCTCCCCCTTTCCTATCCTCCAGGCCTCCTGTGCTCCTTTTCCTTTCTCCCTTCCTCCTTTCTCTCCCCCTTTTTGTCCTCCCTTCCCCTTTCTGTCTTCCCTTCCCCTTTCTGTCCTCCCTTACTCCTTTCTATCCTCCCTTCCCCTTTTTGTCCTCCCTTCCCCTTTCTATCCTCCCTTCCCCTTTCTGTCTTCCTTTCCTCCTTTCTGTCCTCCATTTCATTTTTTTGTCCTCCCTTCCTCCTTTCTGTCCTTATTCCTTTTTGTCCTCCCTTCCCCTTTTTGTCCTCCCTTCCCATTTTATCCTCCCTTCCCATTTTGTCCTCCCTTCCCCTTTTTGTCCTCCCTTCCCCTTTTTGTCCTCCTTTACCCTTTTTGTCCTCTTTCTGTCCTCTCTTCCCCTTTCTGTCCTCCCTTCAATTTCCTGTCCTTCCTTCAGTTTTCTGTCCGCTCTTCCTCCTCTCTGTCCTCCCTTCCTCCTTTTCACCCTCCCTTCCATTTTCGGTCCTCCCTTCCTCCTTTTCGTCCTCCCTTCCTCCTTTCTGTCCTTCCTCCTTTTCATCCTCCCTTCCTCCTTTCTGTCCTTCCTCCTCTTCATCCTCCCTTCCTTCTTTCTGCCCTCCTGTCCTCCCTTTCTCATCCTTCCTCCTTATCCTCATTTGCCTCCTGTCATTTCCTTCCCGTAACCTTCCCTCTTCCTCCTCCTCCTCCCATTCCCATTCCCTTCCCCTTCCCCTCCTTCCCCAGTGCCCCACGTCCTCACCCCGACCCCCACCCCGACCCCCACCCCACCAGGGCCCACCCAGGGTCAGAGCCACCCCCTCACTGTCTCCCCACAGCTCCTGGCCCTCCGGTATGAAGGTCCTGGTGGTGATGCTCCTGGTGCTGGTGACCGCAGGTAGGAGAGGTCCTGGGGGTCCTGCATCTGCCCCAGGGATTCTGTGCCCACCCGTGGGACCCCCGTGTCCACTTTGGACATCCCATGTCCACCTGTGGGATCCCCAGGTCCACTTTGGGTATCCCACGTCCACTTGTGGGACCCCCACGTCCACCTTTATTTCCCCATATCCCCCCATGGGACCCCCAGGTCCACTTTGGATGTCCTTTGTCCACTTGTGGAACCCCTATGTTGACCTTCATTTCCCCATGTCCACCCGTGGGACCCCCATGTCCACCCGTGGGACCCCCACGTCCGCTTTGGATGTCCCATGTCCACCCCTGGGTCCCCCATGTCCACCTTTATTTCCCGACATCCACCCATGGGACCCCCACTGATTGCCCCACATTCACTCATGGGACACCTACGTCCACCTTGGCTGCCCCATGTCCACCCATGGGACCCTCGTATCCATCCCAGGTGCCCCACATCTACCCCGGTGGTCTTGTGTGTGCAGGTGGGACCCCCACATCCACCCCAGACCCTCCTCATCTACCCCAGGTCCCGTGCCCACCTATGAGACCACCCCATGCACCCTGGGACCCCTTGTCCACCTTGGGTGCCCCCCAACTACCCCACGTCCACCTTGGTTGCCCCACATCTGCCTCAGGGGGCCACCAGATGCCCCAAGATGCCCCCCACCATCCACCCTGGAGACCCCCAACTATCTCAGGTGCCCCTTGTCCACCCCGTGGCCCCTTCCAGGCTGGGTTGGCCTCGACCACCATCGATTCACCTCCTTGGTCGTGGCTCAGGGGACGTGTGGCAGTGGGGAGGGTCCCAACCCACCCGTGCCCCGTGGCCCTGGGTCCCAGGCTGCCCACGACCCCTCTGCCACGTCCCTCTGTCCCCCACAGCCTCGAGGAACGTCCTGTGGGTGCTCGAGGGGACCTCCTGCGACCTGCCCTGGCAGGCTGCCCTCTTCAAAGGGGACAAGTTCATCTGCGGGGGGACGCTGGTGGCCAGGAACTGGGTGCTGACGGCCGCCCACTGCCACGTCCCGGGGTAGGAGGACTTGGGGGAGCAACGCCTGGGGGGACTGGGGGCGATGGGCTCAGGAATCAGCCAGGGGTCAACCAGCACCTGGGGTCTTTGTGGCCAAGCAGGCTGGGGGGGGTTGATGGCATCTCAGCGGGTTTCGGTCTACCTATTTTGGGGCTACTGTACCCTTAACCCTGCCCTTTTCCTCCCAATTTGTACAAATAGCCTTAAATCTTCCTGTTCTTGAGGTGCGGTACCCTTAACTCCGCCCTTTTCTTCCCCATTTGTACAAATAACCTTAATTCTGCTCATTCTTGAGCTGCAGTACCCTTAACTCCACCTATTTCCTCCCTATTTTGTACAAATAACCTCAACTCTGCCAATTCTTGAGCTGCAATACCCTTAACTCTGCCTTTTTCCTCCCCATTTGTACAAATACCCTTAATTTTGACCATTTTGAGCTGAGTACTCTTAACTCTGCCCTTTTCCTCCCCGTTTTTACAAATAACCTCAACTCTGCCCGTTTTTGAGCTGCAATACCCTTAACTCTGCCTTTTTCCTCCCCATTTGTACAAATACCCTTAATTTTGACCATTTTGAGCTGTGAGTATCCTTAACTCTGCCCTTTTTGTCCCCATTTGTGCAAATAACCTTAACTCTGCCCATTCTTGACCTGAGAATACCCTTAACTCCACCCGTTTCCTCCCTATTTGTACAAATAACATGAACTCTGCCCGTTCTTGAGCTATGAATACCCTTAACTCTGCCCTTTTCCTCCCCATCTGTACAAATAACATTAATTCTGCCCATTTTCTGCGCATGTGTAGCTTCAGCTGTTTCTTTTTATTATTTTATTTTATTTTATTTTATTTTATTTTATTTTATTTTATTTTATTTTATTTTATTTTATTTTGTTTTGTTTTCTTTTACTTTACTTTACTTTACTTTACTTTACTTTACTTTACTTTAATTTAATTTACTTTAATTTACTTTAATTTACTTTAATTTACTTTATACTTTATTTTACTTTACTTTCATTTACTTTATACTTTACTTTACTTTTCTTTACTTTATTTTTCAGGGGAGGGGGTCCATCCTCTCCACTGCTTTTTTTTCCCTGATTATCTATGATCTTAACTCTACCCCCTTTTCCATCTGCTTATAACCCGAGCTCTGCCTCTTCAGCGATGATGTATAACCTTAACTCTGCCCCTTTTATGCCTTTATATAACCTTAACCCTGCCCTTTTTATGACTCTCTATCACCTTGTCTCTGCTTTTGCTTCTTCTGCCCTTGTCACCACCTCCTTGGACCCCAACCTCTGCCCTTGCCCCTGTTTTGTGGGGGTCCTCAGGACCCTCTGACCGTGATGGGTTTGTCTTGACGGGTTCATCCAACCTTTGGCTCCAGCTACATCAACGTGCGGCTGGGGGGCCGGGGCCCCAAGGATCCGGGTGTCTCGGAGCAGCGGCGGCTCTCGGCCAAGGTCATCAGCTACCCGCGCTATGACCCGGCCACCAAGGACGGCGACCTGATGCTTGTCAAGCTCCTCCAACCCGTTCACATCAACGAGAGGGTGAAGCCGCTGCCGCTGGCCTCCCACTGCCCCGTGCCTGGCAAGACGTGCCAAATCTCAGGATGGGGGTCCACCACCAGCCCTGAAGGTAGGAAACCAGTAGCCTAAGAGTCGGATGGCTGGGCCATCCTGATATAACCCTTGGGCATCCTTCCAAGGATGCCCACGTCACCTTGGGGTTCCTTGGACATCCTTCTCCTCCCGAGGAACCCAGGTGTCCACGTCACCTTGGGGTTCCCCTTGGTGTCCCTGAGAGAAACACGGGGACAAGCCCCAGGGCAGAGTCTGAGAGGTCAGAGCTCGGCCCCCGTGTGACTTTGTGCTCCCCGTCACCCGTAGTCACCTTCCCCGAGGACCTCCACTGCGCCAAGGTCACCATCGTCTCGGAGGAGCAGTGCCGGCGCATCTACCCCGGCTCCATCACCCCCAACATGGTGTGCGCAGGTGAACCCCGCAACCGTGCCGATTCCTGCCAGGTGGGTGCAAGTTTTGGCCACCTTGGGCCCCTCTGGTCATTTTTGGGACCCCACAACGGTGTTGGGATGAGAACGGGCACAATTCGGTACAGCCAGCGGCACCCAGAGGGGATTTGGGGGCGTGGGGTGGGAGGTGAGATGGCGTCGTGCAGGGATTGAGGAGGACATCTCCTTGGCGGGTCTTCAGTTCACTTCTTTGGAGATCCCAGGATGGCCCTAAAATGGCCCCAAATTTGGGATGATTCTATGGGGCAGGCTGTGATCCCCAGGCCCCCGGGTGCCACCCCTCTTTCCCCGGCAGGGTGACTCCGGGGGACCCCTCGTGTGCGATGGACGCCTCCAGGGCATTGTCTCCTGGGGCCCGGGCGTCTGTGGGGACCCCCAAAAACCCGGTGTCTACGTCAACCTCTGCAAATACACCCGGTGGATCCAGGAAACGATGAGAAGGAACTGAGCCCCCAGCCCATCCCCAGCTCCGATGGCCGCAGGACGGGCCCCGCAGCACCTCCTCCTCCTCCTCCTCCCCGATGAAGGTCCCCGGAGCCGGCCGGTCCGAGCACCGGGACACGCGCCCCGGGGTGGGCAGGGGCCAGCCGCGGGGCCCTGTGGAGATGTCGATGAATAAAGTTTTATGACGTGGCTTTGCGCCATGTCTTCGGTGGGTGGAGTGCAGCCCTGGGAGCTTGAGGTGCCTCCGGGTTGCCCCAGGTCTCGTAGGGACAGGAGAGGACATCAAGCTTTGGGGCAGACCAGATGGCCCCACTGCAGCTAGACCTGTTGACACCACCATGGGGCAGATGTCTTTTTCAGCCCCACCATGGGGTAGATTTTGGCCCCTCTGCGGGTAGATCAGTTGGCCCTGTCATGGGGTAGGCCCGTTGACCTCGCCATGGGGTAGACATGTTGACCTCATCATGGGGAAGACCACCATGAGGTAGATCTACTGGCCCCATCGTAGGCCTCCTCACCATGGAGCAGATATTTTGACCTTGCCATGGGGTAGACCCATTGAATCTACCATGGGGTAGATCATTTGGCCCCAACACGGGGTAGACCATCACAACGTAGATCTCCTGGCCCCATTTTGGATAGATCTGTTGTTGTCACCACAGGGTTGACCCCGCCATGGGGCAGACCCGTTGACCCCACTTGGCTTCACCATGGGGCAGACCCATTGACCTTGCCATGGAGTAACCCCATTGGCTCTGCTCCAGGTTGACCTCGCCATGGGGTAGACCTGTTGATCCCTTTATGCAGTAGTCCCCTTGGCTGTTTTGGGGTTGCCCAGGACCCTTCCCACCACCACGGTGGGGACAAAATCCATCTCAGCATCCTCCCCTGAGAGAGACGAGCCCTCACAATGCCCCGGGGTCAAACCTTCCCTCTTGGTCCCCCCACCCCAGCCGTGTCTCCATGGGCAGGCGCATGACCAGGGAGAATTTCCCATCCCCAGAGGGGAGAAATTTCCCCGTGACTCAGCTGGAGAAGAAGGGGCCTAATTTCCCGACCTGGGGTAACTTTGGCGGCGCATCAGGGCTGTTTTGCTTCCCCGACGGGTATGCAACGGGCAGGCAGCATCCACCCAGGGCACGCTGGCTTGCGAGCGGGAAGAAATCACCTGCTGGAGGCCAAATTTGCATGGATCCAAGGCCTCTATTTTGAAGAATGGAGGGGTTTGGGGGGGATTTTTTCTCCTCCACGGGGTCCACGCAGCCCCATCTTGGTGATGGGGCTGGATGGAGAGCGGTGCCCACCCAGCTTCGCCGTGATGGGTCCGTGTCAAGGAAAGGGTGAGGGATTTTGGTGGGCTGCAGAAGCACTTCCATGTCTTCCCCGTTGCGGGAAGAGGTCCGGCGAGGTCACAACGTCACGTGTTGTCCCTTGTGGCTCAATGGGGCGGGGAGCGACGCCAGCTGCCTTGCGCAAGGCACCCCCTCCCTCTTCCCCCACGTGGCCAGGACCTGATGCACTGGAGGGTGTGGGCCTTGTCTAGCCACTGCGGCGGGGAAAGAGGTTTTGGTCCGGGTCCAAACCCCCAGGGAGGCGGAGGAATGGCTGTCCATCATTGCTGGGACCAACGGTGGCCACTGGTGGCTTCCAGCTCTTCGCTCAGCCTTTCACACAAGGAGGTTCGAGCCTTTGGGGTTTCAGAACCCTACAGAGGGTTTGGCTTGGAAGGTCCCAGGTTGGTGGCCATCAGATGTGGTGGGCTACCACAGTGGGCTCTAACAGCTCCTCATCATCCATCTGGTCAAGGGGCTTTTTTGGGATCTGGTCAACGTGTCCATGGAGGTCTGGTCAACGTGTCCATGGAGGTCCAGTCAACGTGTCCACGGAGATATGCTCAACGTGTCCTTGGAGGTCTGCTCAACTTGTCCAAGGTGGTCTGGTCAACGTGTCCATGGACATCTACCTGTATGTCCATGAAGACACGGTCAAGGCATCCATTGGGGTCTACCCAACATGGCCATGGAGGTCTGGTCAACGCATCTAAAGAGGTCTTCGCCTTTCACCCATGGAAAGTTGGTCAACGCATCCATTGGGGTCCGTGCAATGCAAATGTTGAAGCCTGGTCAATGCTGGCCAAGGTGGTGATGAAGGTGCCGGGTCTGGTAAGCCACGACGTCCATAGAAGTGAGATTAAAGTTCAGGGAGACCACCGTGGAGCCTGGTCCTGCTGGCCATGGAAATGAGCCAGAAAAAGGAGACGTTTGTTGACCTTGAGGTGTCCCATCAGGGGGCTCAGAGGTCCTCAGGCTCCCCCCTGTCCCCCACGTCTGCCACGACCATGCCAGGGATAGCTGGCTTGCAACCCCTGCCACCACGTCCCCAAAAACACCAGCACCCGACACCACTATTCCTGTGTCACCCGTGTCCCCTGAGCCACCCCCTGTGTCACCCAGGGCACTGCCACCCACGGTGCTGCCAGCCCGTGTGTCAACCAGGGCCACCCCCTCCTCCCTCCCTCCTGGGTCACCCAGGGCACTGCCACCCACGGTGCTGCCACCCCGTGTGTCAACCAGGGCCACCCACCGTGTCACCCAGGGCGCTGCCAACCCCTTTTGTCACCCGGGGCCACCCCTGGACTCAGCGCCCCCAAGGCTGTGGGGACACAGAGGGGACAAGGACAGGGTGGGACACGTCCCCTCCGTGCCACTGAGGATCGGGAGAGGGGAAGCGTGGGGTCCCCCCGCGGCCCTGGCAGTGGGTGGCAGGCCCGGGCTGGCCCTGGGGATAATTAGGTAATTAGCACTAATTACGCGGAGGAGATGGGAGCGGAGGAACTGGGAGAACCGGTTGGGCCCAGCCCCAACGTCATCGTCATCGCGACCGGGGACGTGGCCCAACATGCATGCCCCCTCCCCGGCATCTCAGGGGGCCCCCCCATCTTCTTCTGTGGGTCCCCGTGTCCCCCACAGGTCCCTCGTGTGACCCCACATCCCCTCGTGTGACCCCACATCCCCTCGTGTGACCCCATGTCACCTCGTGTGACCCCATGCCCCCTCTTGTGTCCCCATGCCCCCTCACGTCCCCACATGTGCTTCTGTGGACCCCCCCATGTCCCCTCGTGTGCCTTCAAGTTCTCCCCTGCCCCTTCACGACCCCCACAACCCTTCAAGGTCCCTCCTTGTGCTCCCCTGTCCCCCCCCGTGTCCCTTTGTGCCCCTTCTTGGGGTCCCACTTCCCCTTACGTGCCCCATATCCCCCCATGGGCTCCCCCTGTCCCCACCATGCCCCCCCATGTCCCTTCACGTCCCCTCATGCCCCCTGGAGACCCCCAGAGGTGGGCTCCCTCTCTGTGGTGGGAAGCCTGGTAGATGTGACCCTCATGGCCCACGATCACCGCGTCGATCCCATGGGTGGGATCTCCACGGGGACGAGATCTTTGCCCACCAGATCTCGGGGAACACGGCCCGGGTGGGCCACGGGTGGGATATCCACGGGGGATCTCTGCCCTTGACCACTCCACGGAGGGGTTCCCCTGGTGTGGAGGTCTCTGGTAGACCAGGTCACCACGGGTGGGATCTCGGTAGACGGGACGTCCGTGGGATGGGATCCTCGGGGACGGGATCCTGGTGGACGGGGTCTTTGAGGACCACGACCACCATGGGCTGAAGCCTGGTGGATCAGGTCCCCGTGGACCAGATGGGCTCCTCAGCACCCCGGCCTCTTCGGCGAGGCCCTCAGCAGAGCAGATCCCCGTGGACGTACTGGGAAGGGTTGCTCTGGGTTCAACTCCAGGTTTGGGACCAAACCCAGCCCCGGGCTTCCTCTGCCACCAGCAGAGAGCGAGATCAGCATCTCCGAAAGGTGATTCATCCCCACCCGGCCTTTCCTTTCGTCAGGGCTCAGCTCCTGGGCCTCTCCACCCTTAATTGCTTGGCAGGGGCTCTAATTGCCCCGCGAGCTGCTGGCAGCCTCGGCTCCTTTCCCAAAAGCTCTGCAAAAGAGGTTCCTTCGCCCGAATCACGGCTCTGGTCCTCTGCAACGCCAAGGATGGCCAAGCTGGGGGTGGCACTGGAGGACCCCTGGGTGCCCCAAATCCTTCCAGGAGCCCTAAGGTGCTGCAGGACGTGCTGGAGCTTGGACAGGTTTCATCTGGAGGAGGGAAATCTGGTGGGATTACGGCACCGGTTGCTTGATCTGCTGGGATCCTGGCTGGTGTCCAGCACCAAACCCGCCCAGGGAAGGGCTGGGCATCGCCGAGGTCCCCGTGCAGCAGAGGGTGGAGATGCCCTGGGTGACCCTGGGGACAGTTGGTGACACTGGTAGCACCCAAGTCCCCATGGATGGAGACCCTAAGCCCCCACGGGGTGGAGAAGCCGGTGGCGACCTCCCATCTTGGAGACCTCCCCCTTGCCATCGGGGTTGGGGATGGAAATAAGGGGATCGGAGGGGACATGAGGGCTCGGGGACAGTTTCCAGCTGGGGACAAGGTGGGGGACAAGTGTCACTCGCATCCCCGGTGCCCCCTTGACTCACCGGAGCCGACTCGCAGGGCTCGGTGGGGTTGGCACCAGGTCGTAGCCTCGCCCATCGTTCACCCGCATCCGCGGCGTTACTCATCGGGAGGTGCGACCAGGAGAAGGTGGCACGTAGGTCCCCGAGGACCTCCGGCCTGGTGACATCCTCGGGGACCTCCCGGAGCTGCAAAATGTCCCCCCTCGGAGGTGGCATCCCAAATCTTGTGCCAAATCCCACGTCCTTACACACGCGTGTGCAGGCGTGTGCATGATGTGAAGTCTACTCGCGTAGTAGGAGCAGAGGGTGGACGGACAGACGGACAGATGGAGAGGGAGGTGGACGGACGGACAGATCTGTAGGTCTAGGTGGATCCATCCATCTCGGTGTAGATGGACAGACAGATGGACAGATCCATCCATCAATGTAGATGGACAGACGGACGGACAGATCCATCCATCTTGATGCAGATGGACAGATGGATGGACAGACGGATGGACAGATAAATGGTTGATAGATGGATGGACAGAAGGACAGACGGCCATCCAGCTTGCTGGAAGGACAGTCGGATGGAGATAGAGCTGTACAGGCGGACAGACAGACGGACAGAGCCCCGTGGATGGGCAGAGATGGACAGACAGACGGATGGACAGACAGAGAGCTAGACAAAGCTGGATGGACAGACGGACGGAGAGAAAGAGATGGATGGGGGGACAGACGGACGGGGGACAACTGGATAGGGGTGCAGGTGGGTGGATGGACGGACAGACAGCTGGACAGACGTACAGGCGGGTAGCCAGATGGGTGGACAGACGGACAGGCAGACTTGCAGTCAGGCGGACAGATGGACAGGGAGATAGATGAACGGACAGACGGATAGATGTGGCCGGACAGACGTCCAGGCAGACTTACAGTCGCATGACCAGACAGACAGACAGACAGACGGGTGGCCAGGCAATCGGACAGATGGACAGACGGACGGATGGCCGGACCGGCAGGCAGATAAACGGACAGACTGACCACACAGCTAGGCAGACGGACAGCAGGACAGCCAGCTGGACGGACAGCCAGGGAGAGAGGCGGACAGACGGACGGACAGCACCCAGGCCACTCCATTTAACGACGCCCAGAGGGCCGGATCCAGCCCATCCCACCCCAGAAGCCGTGGGGACAACCCCCCTCAAACCCACCCACCCACCCACGAGGAAAAGGGGTGACCCAGCCAGTCTGTCCATCTGTCCGTCCGTCCATCCGTCAAGCTCGGCCAGTCTGTTTTCGGGCAGGTCGGGAGGAGCGGGGCGGCGTTTTCCTCTGGGACATCAAAGCGGTAATCACCCGTGGGGCCGGGGAGACACCCACGGCCGCGCTCGTCCCGCTTGCCGCTTGGACCCGTCGCCCAACAGCCCTTGAGTCACCCCGGCGGAGACACAACCTACTTTTCGGCCCGGTATAAATATGGCCCAACGACGGGTTCTCGGCTTCCCGACGCGCCGAGCCGGCCCCGTCCTTCTCCTCCAGCAGGTGAGTCCGTCCCCGTGGCGGGGACAGCGGTGGCCTCCATCTCCGAGGGGTCGGATGGTGCCGGGTGGGATTTGGGGGGGTTCTCCAGGCTCTTTGTTTCTTCCTTCCTACGGGTCGGATCCGTCCGCGTTGTGGTTTGGTGGAGGGAGCCTTCCGTATCCCGGGTTAACTCGGCGCGCCCAGTTTAACGGGGACTGGGAGGGAAATGGGGCTCCCTGGGTTGCTGGAGGCACCGCCGGAGAGCTGAATTGGGCCAAAAGAGGGTGGAGAAGAGGGATTGAGGCCACGGCGTGGTCCGTAGGGATGAAGGTGCACCAAAACACCAAGAGCATCCTGGTGGCGTTGCCTCTGTCCCTTGTTGGGAGGTGGAAGGACAGCGCTGGGACTGTCCCCGTGTCCCTCACGTGGCACTGGGTGCTCTCCCGTGGTCCCCGAGCTGATCTGGTTTGGTTTCTCTGCCCCTCCAGGAATGGCTCGTGATGGGCATGGGGCCTTCGGCTTCGCCCCCATCTTCATCCTCATGGTGGGACTGCTGTCCGCCACCCCGCTGCTGGCACAAAACGTGAAGGGGGGCAACGGAGGCGACGAGCGTAAGTCAATCCGGTGGATGGGGATGGGGACACCGTGGATGCTTCGTGAGGGAATGTATCCGGAGGGATGGGATGGGATGGGATTGGATGGGATGGGGTGGGATGGGATGAGGAGATGCCTTCTGGCTCGTGGGAACCTTGCTGATGGGAAGGCTTGGGCAAGGCCCTGTAATTTCGAAACCTGTTTTCGTTTCGAGCTGAGATAAAGAAACCCCCTTGCCGTAGAGAGAGAAAGGACGCGGAGGAAAATTCCGTCACGTGGTTGGAGACGCTAGGATCTCTGGGACCTCTTCCTTTCCTTCTTCGTGAGGCTGTACGGGGATTTCTGCCATGGAAAATGAGACAAAAGCAGTCACCTGGGGTGAGAGAAAGCAGGAGAGATTTAATCCCGATGGGAACATCCTCTTCCTTTCTTCTGGCCTCCAAAATGATGCTCTGCCGAAGAGGAACCAGAACGGCCCCGTGGATGGGTCTTGATCAGGGAAGAAAGAAGAGGCCCGTGATATCTGCCTGAGGGTTGCCAAAACCTGGGATCTTAACCCAAATTGGTGCTCCCAGAGCTGAATCCAAAATTCCCAGGTCCTGCCGAGAAGGAACGAGCTCGTGTCCAGACACGGCGCCTGGATAATTTGCCATGTGGCTTTCCAAGAACTGTTTTCGAGGGGGTTCTGGTGATAAGGTTTCTTTGGTTTGGGGTGAAGACACCATCAACTTGGCATCAATCTCTTCAGGAAATCCCGGCTACGGATCCCACCGCAGGGCTCCACCGTCTTGCGTTGCTTCTCCACTGGCTGGTCTTCATCGACGGCGATCCTCCAGGCCCAGGGAAGCTGCTGAGATGCCTACAAGGAGCTTGGTGGAACCTAAACCTTCTGGATGGTCTCCAAAGGCCCAAGGACGGCCTTTGAGGTGACGAGGGATGCTTCCCCGATGAGCGTGCACGCTGGGACGGTTCCCACCCTCCAGCTTTGGCAGCTGGGACCGGATAGTGGCAGATTCCAGGCGGTCTGAAATTCGGGCGTCTCCCATTGCCACCCGTCACAGGTCGTAATCCCCACTGGCACAAACCAGTCCCACCAGTAAAATTCCAATGTCCCAACGTGCGGTGGAAGGTGATTGCAGATAACCATGGACCAGAGCCACCTCGCACACGCACGGATCAATACAGCTCCTCGCCAGGGCGGCCAGCACGTGGAGGTGGCAAGCACAACTTCTTCCCAAAATCACCCCAAAAATCAGCTGGGATGCTCCAGGTTACAGCGTCGAGGACTCAGCCTCAACACCCATGAAGACATCTTGGGGAAATGAGGATTTTATATGTCCCATGTGATAGAGGCGAAAGTCCAACTACTGCGTGTTTTTGGGGGTAGGGGAGAGGGTTTTTGTTTAAAAAATATTTTATTTCCTTTTTTTATTTTTTTTTCCTTTTTTTTTTTTTTTCTTTTTCTTTTTTTAATCTGGTTATTCTTTTATTGTGAATCTCATCTGCTACATGGACACAACTGACCACGAGGCATCTTCTCCAGTAGCCTTGGCCTGAGATTCTCGAAAGGCTTGAGAAGTTCCTTGCCCACGTAGAGCTGTAGAGGGAGGGACACCAGCAGCACGGCTTGTCCATTGTGTGGACACCCAAGTGGAGTCTTGCATGGGCACGACCTCAAGATGATCATCCCACGAACCTCATAAATATTCCAGCATGGGGCGGGACACCTCGTCTTGCAGACATCCAGCGTTGGATGGGGTGGGATTGCCTCCCAAAATGGTCGCTCCTTCTCTTCGTGGACCACCAAAGTTGGCCAACTCCAGTGGACCACCAGCTTCAGCGAGCTAAATCAAGGGGAGATGCTTCCAGAGACCTTAAAGATTGATAAACCTGTGTCAGAAATGGAAACTTTGGGTGATGAGACCCTTTTTTACCGAGATACGACCCCAAAAATGATAAGACCCCAAAACCAAGCTGATGGCTCTCTCTCTTCCCCACAAACCTCATGGGACCAACGCGTCTTGGCTCCGGAGCTACGTAAGGACTCGCATTCCTGAGTGAGCTCCTGTTATCATTTCTCCCTGTGTCATGGCTTCTCTTGCTTGTGTTGATGCAACCATCTTCTACCTCGGCCCTAACTAGGAGGTCCGGGTACATAACATGAGCCATCCGGGAGGTAGGAGTCTTTTCGAGCTGGTCCTACAGGCTTTCTTACCAACGGAGGAAGAAGAAATCAGCTCTTTTAGGGGTGCGTCATCTCCCTTTTAGAGTCCAATCTTGGGCTGGGAGGAATCTTAGAGGTGGAACGGATGCCCCTCCCCAAGGCACATGGCGAAACCGGCGGAGATAAGTGGCCCTTGGTGACTTCCTGACGCGTGGTGATTTCCAGGACAGCTCATGGGCACAGCCTGGCACGATGGACTGGTCCCAGGGGGTCTTCTCGTGGCATCTCCCACCCCAACGCTCTCCCTGGGATGCGTGGTTGGGCCATGGAGTGGTGGGCTCCGTCAGAAGGCATCGGGAGAATTCAGATCATCGAGGACTCTTTGGGGCTACTAGTGGTTGGATTTCAACTGCTCCTGGTCCGAAAACCATCTTTTTCTCGTTAAAAAAAAAAAGAGTTTGGTGGGACCTCAGTAGGTTGATAGATGACTCAGTGAAACAAAACACAACAAAAAGTTTTAATTATGATTTTTGACTGTTCTGATGGTATTTTAAGGCTAAAAAAAAAAACGCAGGAGAGAGTGCTTTCCCTTCTGTGTCCCATTTAACCATTTTAAAAGTTGTTTTTGTGCTTTTCAACCCAAAATAACATTATTTTTTTTTCCTTTGGAAGGAGGCTTCCTGGCTGCCTATAGCCATGCAAGGCTCTCACGGTGCCCTTGGGTGCTCTTGTCTTGCAGTGCCGGAGATGGATGAGTCCCGTATCATCGGTGGGGAGCCCTGCTCCATCACCCAGCGACCTTTCCAGGTTGCCCTCATCAAGAGGGGACAAATCCTGTGTGGTGGAAGCTTGATAGACGCCCAGTGGGTCCTGACGGCCGCCCACTGCAAGCAGCCAGGCAGGTAAGCTGGCTCTTTGCTCATTTCCCCATGGCTTCCTACAAGCTGACGCCTCATCTTCCAAATTTTTTTAACGACTGATGGGGAGAGATGGGTCCCAGGGGTTGGTACCTGCAGGTATCGGTGCCCAGATGTTGGCACCTCCAGAGGATGGTGCCTCCAAATGGTGGCATCCAGAGAGAGATGCCCCAGATGTCGGTGTCTCCGCTTCCAGATGTGGACACCTCTGGATTTTGGTGTCCAGAAGCTGGTATTTTGGTGTCCAGAAGCTGGTATTTTGGTGTCCAGAAGCTGGTAATGTCGAGTCTGGTACATTCAGGTAGCTCCAGAGCTGGGTATCTCCGGAGGTTGCTAGTTGTACCCAGATGTTACCTCCAGATTTGATGTCCAGAAGCACCAGATGTTGATGTTCCAGCCATGGGTGTCTCCAGATGTTGGTATCCAGAAGCTGGTACCTCCAGAGGGCATCGAAGGCACAGCACTCCCCAGGGAGACAGGAGCTGACGTCTCCTTTGCTGGGTGACAACCTCTGGCCATCAACCCCCAAGGGACTCAACCTCCCCCACGTTTGAGGTCTGGTCACCCCCCTTTTTCCAGGTGAGGACACCGAGTGGAGCAGGTGACCCCACAGCCAAACTTCTCCAGCTTCCCCGCAAGGCTCCATGAGAGGAAATTTCACTTTCCAGAGAAGAAATAACGATGGAAAACAGAAGAAACGTTGGCCAGAAGTTGGGCTCAGGGTGGCGTTGCTGGGATGTTGTAGTGGGACTCCTTGCCTGAAGCCTGATGCGAGGAAGACGAAGGTGAAGTCAAGGAGCTGAAGTCAAGACGTTCTCCAAAATCCCATGGAGATGGGAAAGGCCCCAGGGTACCTGAGCCATTGAAGAGCTCTTGGAGGAGATCTGGCTCATGAATCCCCAAGGCATTTTCATTTTTCTGCCCGAGGACAAGGGGATAAGGTGGACCCATGGACACATCACCCTAACTCTGCCTGCCGGCTGGGTCTGGAGAAGCTTTGGGAGATGACCCTTGGTCATCCCCTTGACCCATAGGGTTGTGTATCTCCTCTGGCTCTGATTTCTTGACCTTCTTCTCCGGGCAGGGACCTCAGGGTGTTAATCGGGACGGACACGTTGCGGGACGGCACGGGGGAGGTGAGGATGATTTCACGGTCGATCGTCCACCCGGCCTACAACCCCCGCAAGAACGACAACGACTTCATGCTCCTGAGGCTGAACAGACCCGTGCAGTTCAGCAACAACATCAAGAAGATCAGATTGGCCACGAGGTGTCCCATGGACGGGATGAGGTGCAGCGTGTCCGGCTGGGGCACGACCAAGTCCCCCGGAGGTACTGGCTCACGGTGGAGACCCTGGTGGAAGAGGTGGGGTAGGGGGGACGTAATTTGGCAGGGAAAAGGAGGCTGAGTTGTCTTTTTGGTTGGAAAAATTAGATGAGGGAGGGTCCCTGATGTTGTCTTCACTCTACCCAACGAGGTTTCCCATGAAGAATGACTTTCCCTTGGGGTTGAGGTTGGGGTTTCCTTTGCGTTGGGCCTCTGGTGGAGGCATCTCCCTTGCCCGCCTCCCAAGGAACCCCACCAAAAATACCACGAGATCTACTGGGCTGCCCTTTCTCACCGTTTTTTTCTCTCCACCTCCCCTCGTCTGCAGCAAAGCTCCCCAGAAAACTGCAGTGTGCCGGCGTCCAATCCTTTGGGAAGGATAAGTGTGCGAGGGCCTACGGGAGGTTGATCACCCCCAACATGTTCTGTGCCGGCGTCCCCCAGGGGGGCATCGATTCCTGCCAGGTAAGAGGTCCCTAAAACCTCCTCCCGTGGGGCCATGGAAGGTTTGGGTTCCTTCACCATTATCTGCAAACCAGAAAACCAGGGAATGGCCCCAAACTGTAGGTGAAGCTACACAATATTTGGGTTTCCCACAATATTTGGGTTTCCCCACAACCTTTGTTTTCCCAAAAATATTTGGGTTTCCCACAATATTTGGGTTCCCCACAACCTTTGTTTTCCCAAAATTATTTGGGTTTCCCACAATATTTGGGTTTCCCACAATATTTGGGTTCTCCACAACCTTTGTTTTCCCAAAAATATTTGGGTTCCCCACAACTACCTCATTCTTGAGTCATGGAGAAAGGGGTGGACCACAACAAGTGGGTGAGTCCACGCAATATTTGGGTTCCTCCACCACTATCTCCAACCCATAAAACCAATAAATGGCCTCAACATGTAGGTGAAGCTACACAATATTTGGGTTTCCCACAATATTTGGGTTCCCCACAACCTTTGTTTTCCCAAAACTATTTGGGTTTCCCACAATATTTGGGTTTCCCACAATATTGGGGTTCCCCACAACCTTTGTTTTCCCAAAACTATTTGGGTTTCCCACAATATTTGGGTTTCCCACAATATTTGGGTTTCCCTACAACCTTTGTTTTCCCAAAACTATTTGGGTTTCCCACAATATTTGAGTTCCCTACAACCTTCGTTTTCCCAAAACTATTTGGGTTCCCCACAATATTTGGGTTTCCAATTTGGGTTTGCAATATTCGGGATCCTCCACCATGATCTCCAACCCAACCCCTAAAACCAAGCAACGACCAAGACTTGTTGGGTTCCTACGAGGCCTACCTTCCCCACAACTACCTCGTAGCCGGGACTGGACCACGGCTCGGGGTGCAAGGTCGGTGTTGTCACCCCAACCAGCCCCACCTCGTGCTCTTCTCCCCACAGGGTGACTCCGGGGGCCCGTTGGTGTGCAACGGGGTGCTGCAAGGAGTGGTGTCGTGGGGCATGGCCGTCTGCGGGCGCAAGGGGCAGCCCGGCGTCTACTCCAACGTGTGCCAAGCCGTGCCCTGGATCAGGAGATACATCAGGGGGTAGCGGGACCGACCCCCTCCCCGGCCCCACCACCTCCCCACGCCACCCCCCCCGAGGAGATTCTCGGCACTTTAGTATTTGGGGTGGGGTGGGAGAAGCAACAAATTTCCCAGAATGCACTCGGGAAGATGGGCGATTCGGGGCGGAATAAAGGAATTGGAAGAAAAAGGGGAAATTGAGTCATGGAACGGTTTAGGGGGGGCTCCAGGACCCTTGGATGCGTCCCCTGGGGTCCTTTTGCCGCATCCTTTGGGGAGGGGGACACCAGGGCAATAATTAATGAGCTATTAATTGCCATCCTGACAATAACCCCATAATTAGGAGAACGCTGTTTTAATTAGCGATTTCCCTTGTTAGCGTTAACGAGAAACCCTTTGGGATCTGAGATGGGGCACGCATCCTGTCTCCTGCACCCGCACTGGGGGAAAGGGACTAATTAATAAGCCTAATTAATAGGGATAATTAATCCCCTACACACCTACCGGCACCGGGAGCTTTCCTCTCCCAAACTCTCTAGGCAGCTTCACTGGCTGCAGGACCCCACCCTAATTAATCACCCCACTAATTAATGATGTTCATGTTGGCCATGCTAATTGGGAGCGCGGTCAACAGCCGAGGTCACCGGGAACGGGGAGGGATGACAGTGACACGGGGACCTTGTGCGAGGTCCCCCCTCTGCGGGCACCCAGAAAGGGATGGGATTTCCCCAAGGGAATCCTCGTTAGGCCTAATTAGGCCGCTAATTAGCTGGAGGCCCGCGGGAGGTGTGGAAGGGACTGTCCCGAGGTGTCGGTGGTGTTATTTTGGGGACAGTCCCCAAATGTCCCCAGATTGTGGTGTCCTCTAGGTCTGGAAGGGGACATTGGCACCCTGGGGACATCATCACCTTGGGGATTTTGGCCTTTTGGGGACATGGACACCTTGGGGACATCATCATTTTGGGGACATCATCCTGTTGGGGACATCATCCCTTTGGGGACATCATCTTTTTGGGCTCATCATCTCTTTGGGGTCATTGGCCCTTTGGGGACATCATCCCCTTGGGGACATCATGCCCTTGGGGATTTTGGCCTTTTGGGGACATGGACACCTTGGGGACATCATCGTTTTGGGGACATCATCCTGTTGGGGACATCATCGTCTTGGGGACATCATCCTGTTAGGGACTTCATTCCCTTGGGGACATCATCCTTTTGGGGACGTCATCCCTTTGGGGACCTCATCCCATTGGGGACATCATCCCCTTGGGGACATTGGCTTTTTGGGTCCCCTCAATTCTTCTTTGGTGTCCCCTTCATTTTCTTTTGGGGTCCCCTTAATTCTCCTTTGGGGTCCCCTTTACCCCCAGTTTTTGGGGTCCCCTTTGCTTCTCCTTTGGGGTCCCCTTAACTTGGTCTCTTGTTTTGGGGTCCCCTTTATCTGCCTTACTTTGGGGTCCCCTAATTGGAGTCTCCTTAATGATGTCCCTTATTTAGTGTCCCCTTAATTGCCGTGCTTTGGGGTCCCCTTAACTCTGCCCCTATTTTGGGGTCCCCTTAATTACATCTGTGATTTGGGGTCCCCTTAATGATGTCCCTCATTTGGGGTCCCCTTAATTGCCGTGCTTTGGGGTCCCCTTAACTCTGTCCCTATTTTGGGGTCCCCTTAATGATGTCCCTCATTTAGGGTCCACTTAATTGTCCCTGTTTTGGGGTCCCCTTAACTCTGCCCCTATTTTGGGGTCTCCTTAATTTGTCCCTTATTTTGGGGTCCCCTTAATTACATCTCTGATTTGGGGTCCCCTTAATGATGTCCCTCATTTGGGGTCCCCTTAATTACATCTCTCATTTGGGGTCCCCTTAATTGCCCCTGTTTCGGGGTCCCTTAATTCCACTCCTGTTTTGGGGTCCCCTTAACTCCGCCCCTTTTTTGGGGTCCCCTTCCCCCCCAAAAAATTTGGCCAAATTGGGAAACTGAGGCAGGGCAGAGCCTCGAGGGGGAGGATTGTGGGTAATGTGGGGCTGGCACCCCACAGCCGTGTGGGCTGTACTGGGAGGGACTGGGAAGGGCAGAGATGGCACTGGGAGGCACTGGAAAGGGCAGAGGGGGCACTGGGAGGGACAGGAAGGGAACTGGGAGGCACTGGAAAGGAACTGGGAGGCACTGGAAGGGAACTGGGGAGCACCAGGAAGGGGAGGGAGGGCACTGGGAAGCACTGGGAGGGACAGGAAGGGCACTGGGAGGCACTGGAAAGGGCAGGGAGGGCACTGGGGGGCACTGGAAGGGTACTGGGAGGCACTGGAAAGGGCAAGCAGGTCACTGGGAGGTACTGGAAGGGTACTGGGATACACTGGGACATGCTGGGAGGCACTGGAATATACTGGGAGGCACTGCAAAGCACTGGGAAGTACTGGAAGGCACTGGGAAGCCTCTAGGAGACACTGGGAGGCACTGGGCGGTGCTGGGAGGGACTGGGAGGTATTGGAGGCCTCAGGAGTTCACTGGGAGGCACTGGGAGCACTGGGAGCCCCTGAAGGCACTGGGAGGTACTGGGAGGGCACTGGAAGGTATTGGAGGTCTTGGGAGCAAACTGGGAGGTACTGGGGGCACTGGGAGCACTGGGGATGATGAGAAAACTGGTAGCACTAGAAACACTGGAACACTGGGGTACTGGGATCACTGGGAGCACTGGAGACACTGGGAAAACTGGGAGCACTGGGAGCACTGGGGTCACTGGTCTCACTGGGGCACTGGGGGCACTGGGATCACCAGGGTACTGGGATCACTGGGATCACTGGAGCACTGGGGTCACTGGGATCACTGGAATCACTGGGATCATTGGGGCACTGGGGCACTGGGGACACTGGGAGCACTGGAGCACTGGGACCACTGGCACCACTGGGAGCACTGGGATCACTGGGACCACTGGAACACTGGGACCACCGGAGTATTGGGATCACTGGGACCACTGGGGCACTGGGAGCACTGGGGTCACTGGGATCACTGGAGCACTGGGACTACTGACATCACTGGGAGCACTGGGATCACTGGGGCACTGGGGGCAATGGGATCACTGTGGTACTGGGAGCACTGGGATCACCAGGGTACTGGGATCACTGGAGCACTGGGATCACTGGCACCACTGGGAGCACTGGGATATTGGGGTCACTGGGACCACTGGGGCACTGGGATCACTGAGGCCACTGGGAGCACTGGGGTCACTGGGAACACAGGGATCACTGGGGTCACTGGAATCACTGGGATCACTGGGGTCACTGGGAACACTGGGAGCACTGGGGTATTGGGATTACTAGAGCACTGGGACCACTGGTACCACTGGGAGCACTGGGCTCACTGGGCTCACTGGGAACACTGGGAGCACTGGGGTATTGGGATAACTGGGACCACTGGGATTACTGGGGTCACTGGGGTCACTGGGGCCACTGCGGTCACTGGGAGCACTGGGAACACTTGGACACTGGGAGCACTGGGAGCACTGGAAACACTAGGATTTAGGCACTGGTGTCACTGGTATCACTGGTATCACTGGTATCACTGGGGGTACTGGGAGCACTGGGAGTGGTGGGCGTGTCCCCACTGTCCCCGCCCCAACCTCCCAGGGCGGGGCCCCCCCGGGGATTTAAAGGGCCGGGCCCGGCCTCGGCAGCCTCCAGGTCCCCGTCCTCTGCCGCCATGGAGCGCCTCCTGCCCCTGCTGCTGCTGGCTGCTGGTGAGGACTGGGAGGGACTGGGAGGGACTGGGGGGCACTGGGAGGGCAGTGGGGGGCACTGGGAGGGGACTGGGAGGCAGTGGGAGGGAACTGGGGGCACTGGGAGGGAACTGGGGGCACTGGGAGGGAACTGGGGGCACTGGGAGGGAGTGGGAGGCAACTGGGGGGCACTGGGAGGGAACTGGGAGGGCACTGGTGGGGTCTGGGGGGGAACTGGGGGGCACTGGGAGGGTTTGGAATGGACTGGGGGGGACATGAGAGCACTATGAGGCAGCTGGGAGAAACTGGGGGGCACTGGGAGGGACTGGGAGGTGACTGGTAGGCACTGGGAGGGACTGGGAGGGACAGAGAAGGAACTGGTGGGCACTGGGAGCGGTTGAGGATGTTGGCAGGGAATTGGTAAGGAACTGGTGGGCACTGGGAGGAAATTGGGAGGGAACTGGGGGGGACTGGGAGGGACTGGGAGGCACTGGAAGTGAACTGGAGTGGAGTAGGAAGGGAGTTGAGGACATTGGAGGGGTCTGGTGGGCACTGGGAGGGCCCTAGGGTGCACTGGGGGGACTGGGTAGTACTGGGATGGTGCTGGGGGGACTGGGAGTGTGCTCTAGGGAGCACTGGGGGGAACTGGGAGCTGCTGTGCTGCACTGGGAGTGAACTGGGGGGCCACTGGGGTGAACTGGGAAGGTGCTGTGTGTGCTGCAGTGCACTGGGAAGGCACCAGGGGGCACTGGGATGGTGCTGGGGTGCACTGGGGAGAACTGGAAGGGAACTGGGGGGCTTCTGGAGGGGGCTGGGAGGCAACTGAGGGGAACTGGGTGGGACTGGGAGGTGCTGGGAAGTGACTGGGGGGCACTGGGAGGCCCCAGGAGGCACTGGGAGGGCACTGGGGTCACTGGGAAGGCACTGGGGGGTGAGAGGGAGTGGGAGACACTGGGATTGTACTGGTGGCGGTGGGGAAGAATGAGGAGACCCCGGGAGGCACTGGGGAGTACTGGGAAAGAGGTGGAGGTGAACTGGGGACACTGGGAGCATACTGGTGTGAGTGGGAGGGAAAGAGGAAGCACTGGGAGGCACTAGAGGGCACAGAGGCATACTGGGAGGGAGCTGAGGGTGAACTGGGGACACTGGGAGGCAGTGGGAGTGTACTGGTATGGATGGGAGGGAAACTGGAGGCACTGGGAGGCAAATGGAGGGCACTGGGAGGTACTGGGGCACTGAAGGAGGACTGGGGGGCATGGGGAGCACTGGGAGCACTGGTGGGGGTGTAAGAGGTACTGGGATGGCAACCGGTTGCACTGGGACGGAACTGGGGGTGAACTGGGGGCACTGGGAGCACACTGGTGCGGCATGGGAAGAAAAGGGGGAAGCAACTGGGAGCCACTGAGGAGACAGCAAGAGTTTACTGGGAGGGAGCCGGAGGAGACTGGGGTCACTGGAATGTACTGGGTGGGAACCAGAGGCTACTGGGAAGACCTGGCGGGCAGTGGGAGGCACTGGGAGTCACTGGGGACAATGGAGAGGAAGTGAGGCCGCATTGGGAAAGAACTGGGAGGCACTGGGAGGGAACTGGGAGGGCACTGGGAGGTGCTGGGAGGGCAATGGGAGGCACTGGGAGGGCACTGGGAGACACTGGGAGGTAGTAGGTGGGAAGTGAGAGATCACTGGGAGAACTGGGAGGGAACGGGAGCAACTGGAAGGGCAGGAAGGTGACGCGGGGAGGCCCTGAGGACCCTTAGATGGGGAGGAACTGGGAAGGAACTGGGAAGGAAGGAACTGGGAGGCACTGGGAGACACTGGCAGGCAATAGGAGTGAAGTGAGAAGTCACTGGGAGAACTGGGAGGGAACGGGAGCAACTGGGAGGACAGGGATGTGACGCGGGGAGGCCCTGAGGACCCTTAGATGGGGAGGAACTGGGAAGGAAGGAACTGGAAAGGAAATGGGATGAAACTGGAAAAGAATTGGGAGGCACTGGGATGCAGTAGGTGGGAAGTGAGAGGTCACTGGGAGAACTGGGAGGGAATGGGAGCAACTGGGAAGGCAAAGAGGTGGTGTGGGAAGGCCCTGAGGACTCTTAGATGGGGAGGAACTGGGAAGGAACTGGGAAGAACCTGGGAAGAAACTGAGAAGGAAGGCACTGGGAGGAACTGGGAGGCAGTAGGTGGGAAGTGAGAGGTCACTGGGAGAACTGGGAGGGAATGGGAGCAACTGTGAAGGCAAAGAGGTGGTGCGGGGAGGCCCTGAGGACCCTTAGATGGGAGAAACTGGGAAGGAACTGGGAAGAACCTGGGAAGAAACTGGGAATGAAGGCACTGGGAGGAACTGGGAGGAACTGGGAGGCACTGGGAGGGCTGAACCCTGCTTCCCGTCCCACAGCGGCCACGGGGGACGAGAACCGGATCGTGGGGGGCCACAGCTGCCAGAAGAAGCGCCACCCCTACCAGGCGGTCCTGCTGGGCCCCCAGAACAACATCCACTGCGGCGGGGTCCTCATCGACAAGTTCTGGGTGCTGACGGCCGCCCACTGTGACACCAAGAGGTGGGGTGGCCCCAGCTGGGGTGGGGATTGGTGGGCGGAGGGCCCTTCCCCTTCGTCGGGCCAATGGGGAGGCCACAACCATCCAGATGGGCTTCCAACGTGACCATCCCATTGGGTTGACCATCAAAACCATCCAGTTGGGCTCCCAGCATGACCATCCCGTTGGTTTGACCATCAAAACCATCCAGTTGGGCTCCCAACATCACCATCCCGTTGGGTTGGCCACCACAACCATCCAGTTGGGCTTCCAAGATGACCATCTCATTGGGTTGACCATCAAAACCATCCAGTTGGGCTCCCAATGTGACCATCCTGTTGGGTTGGCCATCAAAACCATCCAGTTGGGCTCCCAACATGACCACCCTGTTGGGTTGGCCATCAAAACCATCCAACTGGGCTCCCAACATGACCATCCAGTTGGGTTTGGCCACCACAACCATCCAGTTGGGCTCCCAGTATGACCATCTCATTGGGTTGACCACCACAACCATCCAGTTGGGCTCCCAACATCACCATCCCATTGGTTTGACCATCAAAACCATCCAGTTGGGCTCCCAACATGACCATCTTGTTGGGTTTGGCCACCACAACCATCCAATTGGGCTCCCAACATGACCATCCCATTGGGTTGACCATCAAAACCATCCAGTTGGGCTCCCAGCATGACCATCCTGTTGGGTTGGCCACCACAACCATCTTGTTGGGCTCCCAACATGACCATCACGTTGGGTTTGGCCACCACAACCATCCAGTTGGGCTCCCAACATGACCATCCCGTTGGGTTGACCATCAAAACCATCCAACTGGGCTCCCAACATGACCATCCAGTTGGGTTTGGCCACCACAACCATCCAGTTGGGCTCCCAACATGACCATCCCATTAGGTTGGCCACCACAACCATCCAGTTGGGCTTCCAAGATGACCATCTCATTGGGTTGGCCATCAAAACCATCCAGTTGGGCTCCCAACACGACCATCCCGTTGGGTTGACCATAAAAACCATCCAGTTGGGCTCCCAACTTGGCCATCTCGTTGGGTTGACCACCACAACCATCCAGTTGGGCTCCCAACATGACCATCCTCTTGAGTTGGCCACCACATCCAGTTGGGCTCCCAGTATGTCCATCCCATTGGGTTGGCCACCACAACCTCCCAGTTGGCCTCCCAACATGACCATCCCCTTGGGTTGGCCAACAACCATCCAGTTGGGCTCCCAACATCACCATCCCCAAGAATCCCAGAAGAAGCCTTTTCCCCTTCTTCCGTGGAGGCCAGGAAGCTTCACCACCGCCCCGCTCCTTCCATCCTCCGTGGCGTGGACCTCCCCTTGCTGTGTCCTCCGCCCCGGCCACCTCCCGGCCTCACCACGATCCCTTTTCTCCACCTCCATGCCCAGGTCCATCCCCATCCGCATGGGCGACCACAGCCTGAAGACCAAGGAGGGGACGGAGCAGTGCATCAACTCGGCCCAGGCCTTCGTCCACCCCGGCTACAACCCCACCACCCATGACAACGACATCATGCTGCTGAAGCTCCAGAAACCCGTGCGCTTCACCGACCACGTCCAGCCCGTGGCCCTCCCCAGGAGATGTCCACCGCCCAACACCGAGTGCATCGTGTCGGGCTGGGGCAGCACCAGCAGCCCTGAAGGTCGGTGGAAACATCTCCTCGCGACGTGTGGTGGGCTCCCGAGGGACCTGGGCGGACAGCTGGGTGTCTTGGGACGTCTCAGTGTCTTGGGGGCATCTGGGCAGGTTGTTTTGGGGACAGTTTGGGGACTTCTTGGTGTCTTGAGGACAGCTTGGTGTCTTGGGAACATCTGGGTGTCTTGGGGAAATCTCAATGTCTTGGGAACATCTTGGCTTCTTGGAGACGTCTCAATGTCTTGAGGACAGCTCGGTGTCTTGGGGACATCTGGGCATCTTTGAGGACATTTCAGTGTTTTGGGGACAGCTTGGGAACATCTTTGTGTCTTGAGGACGGCTTGGTGTCTTGGGGACATCTTGGCTTCTTGGGGACATCTTAATGTCTTGGGGGCATCTTGGCTTCTTGGGGATGTCTCAATATCTTGATGACATCTTGGTGTCTTGGGGACATCTGGGCATCTTTGGGGACATCTGGGTGTCTTGGAGACTTGTCAATATTTAGGGGACAGCTTGGGGACATCTGGGTGTCTTGGGGACATCTGGGCATCTTTGGGAACATTTGGGCCTCTTGGAGACATCTCAACATTTAGGGGACAGCTTGGGGACATCTTGGTAACATCTGGGTGTTTTGAGGCCATCCTGGAGTCTTGGGAGCATCTGGGTGTCTTGGGGACATCTTGGCTTCTTGGGGACATCTCAATGTTTTGGGGACAGCTTGTGGGACAGCTTGGTGTCTTGGGGACATCTGGGCATCTTGGAGATGTCTCAATGTTTTGGGGACAGCTTGGTGTCTTGGGAATACCTGGGCATCTTGGGGACATCTTGGGGACATCTCAATGTCTTGGGAACAGCTTGGGGACATCTCAGTATCTTGGGGACAGCTTGGGGACATCTTGGTCTCTTGAGGACAGCTTGGGGACATCTTGGACTCTTGGGAACATTTGGGCATCTTAGGGATGTTTTGGTGCCTTGTGGACATCTCAATGTTTTGGAGATGTCTTTGCATCTTGGGGACATCTTTGGGACATTTTGATGTCTTCAGGACAGCTTGGGGACATCTCAATGTCTTGGGAACACCTTAGGGACATTTTGGCCTCTTGGGGACAGCCCGGGGACATCTTGGACTCTTGGGGACATCTTGGGGATATCTTGGAGTTTTGTTGACATCTCAATATCTTGGAGATGTCTTTGCATCTTGGGGACATCTTGGGGACATCTTGGGGACATCTCAGCACCTTGGGGACACCTCCCTCTGGGCGGGGCTTCCTGGGTCTCCATTCTCCACCCCACGACCACAGGAGACACCAAATCATCTCCACCGTGGCCACCCAACCCTCACCTTGGGGCGCGTCTCCCACGATGGGGCCACGTCACCTTAGCAGGGAGCAGGTCCCGTTGCATCAGAGCCCCCTGGGGACCCTTCCCATGGGGTTTAGGGTGACCCGGGACCCCTCACCATGTCCCACCGTCCCCAGGCTACTTCCCCGACGTCCTCCAGTGCGGCGTGGTCTACACCATCTCCAACGAGGAGTGCAGCAAGCTCTACCCCAAAGGCATCACCCGGAACATGCTCTGCGCCGGGCTCAGCTCGGGGGGCACCGACTCCTGCCAGGTGGGTCTGGCGGCAGTGGGGTGGCCGTGGGGGTGCTGCACCCATGGGTGGGTGGCTTCACCCGCCCTGTCCCCGAGGAGAGACTGACGGAGAGGAGCTGGGGTTGGGGGGCACCTCGCACCCTGCTGAGGACCAGTGGAGGTCCCCATTTCTGGTGGAAGATCAGCCCTGGGGGGGTCTCGGCTGCTTCGGGGCCCCCCGCTAAGCACCCTGGGGACCCCCGGCTGCTATAGGGACCACCTGGGTGCTGTAGGCACCCTGGGTGCTATAGGGCCCACCAAGCATCACACAGCACCTTGGGTGCTCGAGAGAACCCCTGGGTGCTATTAGGACCCCTAGGTGTTGTAAAGACCCCCCAAAATGTTATAGGGACCCCCCCGACAAGCACCGTATGGATCCCTGGCTGCTCTAGGGACCCCCAGGCACTCTATAGGCTCCCGGGAGCTATAGGGACCTCTACACACCATGGGGACATCCTAGGAGCTGTAGGGACCTCCAGGGTGCTGTAGGGACCTCCAGGGTGTTACGGAGCCCCTATGGATGCTATAGGGACCCCACAGGTAATGCACAGCCTCCTGGGTGTTATATGGACCCTCGGGTGCTATGGGAATCTCCCTGGTGCTATAGGACCCCCACAGGGTGTTAAAGGGACCCCAAGGGTTCTATAGGGACCCCCAAACTCAGTATAGCCACCCCTGGGTGCTATAGGGACCTCTCGCATGCTATGGGGACCCCTTAGGTACTATAGGGACCCCTTAGGTGCTATAGGGACCACAAGGCAACATTCAGCCTTCTATGAGGACCCCTCGGCTCTATAGGGACCTACTGCATGCTATAGGGACTCCCAGGTGCTGTACAGCCCCCCTGGGTGCTACCCCATAGGGACCCCACCACCCAACCCCACAAGCCATGATGGTCTCCACCCATCAGCAGGCACCACCAGGAGGACCATGGGGTCCCCGTGAGGCAGGACTGGGGACACAGGAGGGTGGGGGGAGTAAGTGTGGGTGGGTTGGCCACCACAACCATCCAGTTGGGCTCCCAACGCGGCTATCCCATTGGATTGGCCACCACAACCATCCAGTTTGGCTCCCAACATGACCATTCCATTGGGTTGGCCATCAAAACCATCCAGTTGGGCTTCCAACGTGACCACCCTGTTGGGTTGGCCACCACAACCATCCAGTTGGGCTCCCAACATGACCACCCTGTTGGGTTGGCCACCACAACCGTCCAGTTGGGCTCCCAACATGACCACCCTGTTGGGTTGACCACTACAACCATCCAGTTGGGCTTCCAACATGACCACCCTGTTGGGTTGGCCACCACAACCATCCAGTTGGGCTTCCAACATGACCATCCCATTGGGTTGGCCACCACTACCACCACATGTAGGCTCTGGTGAGATGGTGGGGACCATCTCACCGGGTTCCTCCGTCCTCCAGGGCGACTCGGGGGGGCCACTGGTGTGCAAGGACGAGCTGCAGGGCATCGTCTCGTGGGGCATGCAAGTGTGCGGGCGGCGGGGCAAGCCCGGCGTCTACACCCGCGTCTGCGAGTTCACCGCCTGGATCCACGACACCATGAGGAGGAAGAGACACGTTTGAGAACCCACCCCACGCTTCTGGGTCTGCTCCCCGCTTCTCTCATCCTGGGGAGGAGCTCCTGGAATAAAGTCCTCTAGAACGTGGCCGCCCCGTGCCGTCATGTGGATGTGGGGAAGGGGAGAAGTGCGGGGGAACATGGCCGCCGTGAGCATGGTGGGCCCGTGGGGTCTCAGGAGGTAGGTGGGCAACTCTTGGCCACGGGTGTTGGGGGGTGGGAAACCCAGAACCACATCTTTCTGGTGCTGGTTGCCACAGTGGCAACCTGGAACCATGAATTTTTGGTGCTGGTGGCCATGGTGGCAACCTGGAACCATGAATTTTTGGTGCTGGTGGCCACAGTGGGCAACCTGGAACCACGTCTTTCTGGTGCTGGTGGCCACAGTGGCAATCTGGAACCGTACATCTGGTGCTGGTGGCCACAGTGGCAACCTGGAACCATGACCCGCTGGTGCTGGTGGCCATGGTGGGCAACTGGGAACCATACATTTGGTGCTGGTGGCCACGGTGGCAACCTGCAACCACATTTCTGGTGCTGGTCAGCAACCCGTGGCCACGTGTGTCCAGGTCTGGAAGACATATTTCAAAGTGTAGAGGACACACGTGTCCAGTTCTGGAGGACACACGTGTTCACGTCTGTAGGACTTGTGTCCAGGCCTGAAGAACACGTGTGTCCAAGTCTGGAGGCCACATATGTCCACAAGTGGAGGCCACACGTGTCCACAGGAGGAGTCCACACGTGTCCACCCCTGTAGAACACGCACACAGCTGGAGAATTCATATCTGGTGCCCCCCAACTCCATGTCCCACCTGGTGACCGTGACCGTCACGCCACCACCACGCGTGTCCTCCTCTGGAGGCCACAGCCCGCGCGTCCCACGGACCCACCGCCACCGGGCCACCCAGGGTTAGCACGGGCTGCGTCAACCAGGAGCGAAGCAGGGAACCTGCTCCTCCTGGCAGCGCGTGGGCTGCCCTAATTGGCGCCAATTAAGCGCTCGCTAACGAGGAGGCCGCTAACGAGGGCCTTCCCCCCCCACCGAGAGAACCAGTCTGGCCGTGCCCGCGGCGCGCGGCGCCGCCCGAGAAGCTGCACCGCCCTGTTTACACCGCTTACACCCCGCTTCAGATTTACACCCCGGGGGGGGCAAGCCCCGCCCCTCCGAACTCGTGGCCACGCCCCCCCGGGGTGGAAGCCCCGCCCCCCGTGCATGTGTAATTGGTGTGGGGTGATGGCTCCCCCTAGGGGCACGCGTGACGAAGGAGATGGGGAACCTCCAACTTTGGTCTTCTGCTCTGGTCTTCAGGGCCAGACAACCAACCTGATTGGCCAATCAGCACAGGTTGGTCTACAAAGCCAACTGGCCAATCAGCATGCATTGGTCTACAAAGCCAGCTGGCCAATCAGGAAGTTCTGGTCTACAAAGCCAACGGGCCAATCAGCTTGTGCTGATCTACACAGCCAACTGGCCAATCAGGAAGTGCTGGTCTACAAAGCCAGCTGGCCAATCAGCTTGTGCTGATCGACAAAGCCAACTGGCCAATCAGCATGCATTGGTCTACAAAGCCAGCTGGCCAATCAGTACGTGTTGGTCTACAAGGCCAACAGGCCAATCGGCACGTGCTGGTCTCTCAAGATGATTGGCCAATGGGGCTTGCCGGCTGGCCAAGGCAGCTGACCAATCAGCACATGCTGGCCTCTACGGCCATCAGCCAATGAGCACACCCCCATCGCAAAGCCAGCTGGCCAATCAGCACGCACCCGTTTCCAAAGTCACCAGCCAATCAGCTCACATCAGCCTCCAAAGCCACCAGCCAATGCCACGCGTTTGCCTCCAACACAGCCGTCCAATCATCTGTCGTTGATTCCCACAGCCTCCTAGCCAATCAGCATCTCGCCTCCAGAGCCAGCCAGCCAATCAGCACACCCCATTCCCCAGAACTACCAGCACCTGCCACGCCGTCGTTCCCACGGCTCAGCCACCCAATCACCTCCTCCCTCTCCCCACCACCGGGCGGGGAGCCAATCAGCACGCCCCATCCATCCAACCGGCAGGTTCCAAGCAGCCAATGGGCGAGCTCCGGCCGACCAATCAGCGAGCGCCGCCCCGGATTGAGCACGAGGGAGGCCGGGCGAGGCGGTGCCGAGGGATTAGGGGCGGATTAGGGAAGGCGGCCTCCACGCTCGGCCTCGGGGCGGGACGAGCCGGGCCCCCGACGCCGTTATAAAACCCGCGGCGCTCACGTGGGAGGGACGGGCGCGGAGTGGCGGCATCGGAGGAGGAGGAAGGAGGAGGAAGGAGGAGGAAGAGGAGGAGGAGGAAGGAGAAGGAGACACGTCAGGGCCGGTCGGAACGCTTCTTCCCGGCGCGGAGGGGAGGCCACGCGAGCCTCGGCAGCGGGGAGGCCTCCCCCGGCCCCCGCGGGGCACAGCGGGGACCTGCGGAGAGGTTTGGTGGGGTGGGGATGGAGGGCAGGGGGGGGAGGCTCCAAAGGGAGGCCGTGGGTCGTGCTCTCCGTCCATCCTTACTTCAGCCTCCATCCATTTCTCGCTGGTGTTCAATCTCCAGCCTCCTTCTCGCTCTATCTCCAGCCTCCTTCTTGCTCTCTCTCCAGCCTCCTTCTTGCTCTCTCTCCAGCCTCCATCCCTCCTTCTTCTCTCCATCTCCAGCCTCCTTCTTGCTCTGTCTCCAGCCTCCTTCTTGCTCTCTCTCCAGCCTCCATCCCTCCTTCTTCTCTCCATCTCCAGCCTCCTTCTTGCTCTGTCTCCAGCCTCCATCCCTCCTTCTTCTCTCTATCTCCAGCCTCCTTCTTGCTCTCTCTCCAGCCTCCATCCACTCCTCCTCCTTCTTTCTCCGTCCCCAGCCTCCATCCACCCTTTCTTGCTCTCTCTCCAGCCTCCATCCACCCCTCCTTCTTGCTCCAACCCCAGCCTCCATCCCCGCTTCCTCGTTCACTCCGTCCCCAGCCTCCACTCATCCATCCTTCTTTGTCCCTTCCCCAGCCTCTACATCCTTCCTTGCAGAAGGAAGCTCCATTTCCAGCCTCCATCCACCCCTCCTTCCTTGCTCCATCCCCGACCTCCATCCGCCCCTCCTTGCTTGCTCCATCCCCAATTTCCACCCCTCCTTGCCCCATCTCCACCCGTCCTTCCTTGCGGAAGTTTTCCACCATGAGGGTGGGGAGGCACCCAGAGGAGCTGGGGATGCCCCGGCCCTGGAGGTGCTCAAGGGCCACCTCGGACGGGGTTTTGGGCGACCTGGCCTGCTGGGAGGTGGCCCAGCCCATGGCAGGGGGGTGGCATTAGAAGGGCTTTGAGGTCCCTTCCAACCCTTCTGTGATTTCTTCTCCGTGGTTGCTTTGTCCCTGAGTCCCCAACCTCCGTCCATCTCTCCTTGCCTCCACCCCTGATCATTGTCACAAGTGATGCAGAATGGTTGACTTGTCTTCCTTTCTTTATTTTGCTTCTTTTTCCTTCTTTTTCCTTCATTTTCCTTCATTTTCCTTCATTTTCCTTCATTTTCCTTCATTTTCCTTCCTTCCTTCTTTTTCCTTCTTTTTCCTTCTTTTAACTTCATTTTCCCTCCTTCCTTTTTTTCATTCATTTTCCTTCATTCTCCTTCCTTCCTTCATTTTCCTTCATTTTCCTTCTTTTTCCTTCTTTTTCCTTCTTTTTCCTTCTTTTCCCTTCATTTTCTTTCCTTCCTTCTTTTTCCTTCATTTTCCTTCTTTTTTCCTTCATTTTCCTTCCTTCCTTCTTTTCCCTTCTTTTTTCTTCATTCTCCTTCCTTCATTTTCCTTCTTTTTCCTTCCTTCCTTTTTTTCCTTCATTTTTCTTCATTCTCCTTCCTTCATTTTCCTTCTTTTTCCTTCGTTTTCCTTCATCCTCCTTCCTTCCTTCTTTTTCCTTCATTTTCCTTCTTTTTCCTTCCTTTTCCTTCCTTCCTTTTCCTTCCCTCCCTCCCTCCCTCCTCCTCCATGTTTGCTCCACCTCTGGTCTCCATCTCTCCATCCTCACTCATGCTTTGAGCCCCCTTCTCCCCCCATCCCTCCTTCCCCACACCGCCTCCGTCCCTCTCTCCACCCCTCCCCTCGCCATCCCTCCATCCTCGGCCTCCCTTCCCTGGCCCCACGTCCATGGGGCCCACCAGGCATCCACGGGGAGTGGTGCCCCACACCCATGGGTGGCTCCAACCCACGGCCGTGGGAACCGTGACCCACAGGCGTAGGGTGCCTTGACCCACCTCCATGGGGCCCACAACGCCTCGTTTTTTTGGGGGGAGCAATGACCCACGGTCATGGGTGCCTCCAATCAATGGCCATGGGGGACCATGACCCACATCTATAGGGGACCAAGACCCACAACCATGGGGGACCATGACCCATGGCCATGGGGGGCACAAACCCAACCCCACAAGGGATAGCGACCCATGGCCATGGAGAACCATGACCCACATCTATAGGGGACCTTGATCCATGGCCATGGGGAGCACGGACCCAACCCCACAGGGGACAGCGACCCATAACCATGGAGAACCATGACCCCTAAACTTGGTTTCTCCACCCTATGGAGGTCCTTGATCCAAAACCATGAGGAATTTTGACCCACAGCCACGGGGGACCATGACCCACATCCTTGGGGAGGAATGACCCACGTCCAAGGGTGCCTTCACCCTATAGCCTTGAAGAACCGTGCCCCAAAACTACGGGAGGGGGGGCCCCAACCCGCTGCCACAGCCCGAGGGAGGCATCCGAGGGCAGTGTGGGGTGCTGGAAGGTCAACCGCCCCGAGACAAGGAGGGGGAGGCGGAGGAGTTGGTGGGGCCCATAATTACGGGCCTCATTAACAATGACTGTGTTGATTGCTGCCGTGGCACTTGGCATAATGATGTCGCCATTGCAACAGCACGATGACGGGGCGAATCGTGCAGCTCCCGGCGCCGGGCAGAGGGGATTGTGGAGACCCCCCCCACCATGGTGCCATAACCCCCAAAATGGTTTGGAGCTACCAGAAATCCCCCCAAAAAAACGTGTAGGGCTGCCATAACGACCCCAAAAATGTCTTGGAGCTACTATAAACCCCTCAAGACGTGTGCAGAGCTCCCATAAAGACCCCAAAAATGTCTTGGAGCTATGAGAACCTCCCCAAGAAATGTGTGGGGCTGCCATAATGACCCCCAAAATTGCTTGGAGCTACCAAAATGCCCCCAAGAAATGTGTAGGGTTACCATAATGCCTCCAGAATGGCTTGGAGCTACCCTAAACCCCCCCAAAAAATATGCAGGGCTCTCATAATGACCCCCAAAAATGTCTTGGAGCTACCAAAATGCCCCCAAGAAATGTGTAGGGCTGCCATAATGCACCCAAAAAATGGTTTGGAGCTACTATAAACGCCCCCCAAAATGTGTAGGGCTGCCATAACGCCTCCAGAATGTCTTGGAGCTACCCTAAACCCCCCCAAAAAATATGCAGGGCTCTCATAATGACCCCCCAAAATGTCTTGGAGCTACCAGAACCTCCCCAGGAAACGTGCAGGACTGCCATAATGCCCCCCCAAAATAATTTGGAGCTACTCTAAACCCCCAAGAAATGTGTTAGGGCTGCCATAACACCCCCCAAAACGGTGTAGAGATACGTCAGTGCCACCCCCAAAAAATGCATAGCCCCACAAAACCACCGCCGTGGTCCCAACGCTTCTGCCCCCCCCCCCCCCCCCCCGCAGTGGCCACGTCGATGGAGGTGCAAGCCATGGTGGCCCCCCGGCCATGGGACCGAGTGAAGCTGTTGGGAGCCTTGGTCTTGGTGGCGTCCATGGGTGAGTGCGAGGGTGAAGGGTCTGGCTAACGTTGCACACGCGTGTGGAGGTGCTGACACGTGTTTTCTCGCCCCCGTCATGCCTTGCAGTGTCCTCGGTGGCAGGTGACACGCGTGTGGTGGGCGGCATGGACTGCGAGCCCCACTCGCAGCCCTGGCAGGTGGCCATCCTCGACATGTACAAGCTCTACTGCGGCGGCGTCCTGGTGGCCAGGCAATGGGTGGTGACGGCGGCCCACTGCACCACGCCGGGGTAAGGGTGTTGTCACGCGTGTCACACGTGTCACGCGTGTGCTGTGTCCCCTGGGTCGTGAGCGTGCCATGGTCACCATGGTCTATGTGTGTGCTGTGTCATGGTCTTGTAGTCCCATGTATTGGCATGGCCGTGATGTGGTCTACATGGGTCCTGGACATGCCATGACCAATGCATGCCATGCTTGCACCATGTTCGTGGGCTACGTCATGTCCCACACATGTTCTTGCCATGCCATAACCAACGCGTGCCATGGTTGCACCATGGTTTCCATTTTCATGAGCCATGTCATGTCCCATGCATGTCTTGGCCATGCCATGACCAACGCGTGCCATGACTGCACCATGATCTCCATGTTCATGGACCACATCATGTCCCACAAGTGTCTTGGTCATGCCATGACCAACACATGTCATGGTTGCATCATGATCTTGATGTTCATGGGCTACATCATGTCCCACACATGTTCTTGCCATGACATGACCAACGCATGCCATGGTTGCACCATGGTCTTGATGTTCATGGGCTACATCATGTCCCACACATGTTCTTGCCATGACATGGCCAACACATGTCATGGTTGCATCATGATCTTGATGTTCATGGGCTACATCATGTCCCACACATGTTCTTGCCATGACATGACCAACGCGTGCCATGGTTGCACCATGGTTTCCATTTTCATGAGCCATGTCATGTCCCACGCATGTCTTGGCCATGCCATGACCAACGCATGCCATGACTGCACCATGATCTCCATGTTCATGGACCACATCATGTCCCACAAGTGTTTTGGCCTTGCCATGACCAACGCGTGCCATGGTTGCACCATGATCTCCATGTTCATGGACCACATCTTGTCCTACATGTCTTGGCCATGCCATGGCCAACACGTGCCATGACTGCACCAAGATCTCCATGTTCATGGTCGACACCATGTTCCATGCATGCCATGACCAGCGCATGCCCTCGCCATGCTGCAGTCCTTACCCCACAAGATCTATGGCCACACCGTGGTCTCCAAGCCCCACGCAAGTGGCCGCGTTCCCCGTGTCCTGGCCACCTCGCCACCCGTCCCACGCGTGTCCCTTGGGTGCTGCAGGATCACCACCATCCGCCTGGGCAAGCACAACCTCTTCACGCGGGAATGGGGCGAGGAGCGGAAGATGGTGCAGAAGCTGGTGCCTCACCCCAACTACAACCCCAGCACGAAGGACAACGACATCATGCTGATCAAGCTCCTGACGCCCGTCACCCTCACCGAGAGGATCCAGCCCGTCCCCGTGGCCTCCTGCCCCCCAGTGCCTGGCACCAGCTGCACCACGTCGGGCTGGGGGGCCACCACCTCCCCAGAAGGTACCCAGTGCCGACAGCCCCTCCTGGATGCCTGGGTCCCCTCCTGGGGCATCTGGGTTCTCTCCTTGGCACTTTGGTCCTCTCCTGAACATCCAAGTGTCCTCTTGGACACCTGGGTCCTCTCCTGGACACCCAGGTCCTCTCCTGGACATCTGGGTGCTCCCCTGGACACCTGGGTCCTCTTCTGGACACCTGGGTCCTCTCCTAAAAAAATAGGAACAAAACAGAGCAGCAGAGGAGGAACAGGAAGGAAATAACACAAAATCAAGTTAAATTAAAAAAAAAATACAATGAAAAGAAACCAGAAGCCTAAAAGCACCTAAAACCCTGTAAATTGAGTAGTGGGTGAAGTGAGAAGCAAACAGGATCAAATATGACCAAGTGACAAAAGGAAATGAGGAAAAAAAAGGAGAAAAGTTAAAATAAAGGCAAATAAATTAAATGAAGGGGAAATTAAATCAAATTAAGGGAAATGAGTTAAGTAGAACAGAAGGGAGAGAGTAAAACTAAAACATTTTTTTTTTTAATTAAAAAAAGGAAAGAAAAAAAAAAAAGTAGGTGGAATAAGATGGAGTGAAACAAAAGAGAAACACCCCAAAATTAAGTTGGAGGAAACAAAGGGAAAACGTAAAACTAAGTCAGTTTAAAAGAAGACACCAAATTGTGGTGGAAAAAAGGGATGGATTGGCCAAGTCCTGGTTCCCCAACCTCTGAAACTTCTGGTTTCAAATCAGACCTTTTTGGGTAGAAATCCCTTATTTTTGGCGTTCCCCTCTGGAAATGCCCACCCAAGGGAAGTTTCACCCACGATGGGATGTGTCTCCATGGGTGACTTTCCAGCTGGGAGTAGAAACAGCCCCAAAAAGCACACTTTCCACCCCAAAACAGTCTGGAGGAGCCACCTCCGCGTGAGACCCCGGGGGAGACGCAACGCCCTCTTCCCCAGGACGGGGGAGTCGGCGCCGGGAGTTCGGGGGGGCAAATTTCTGCCGGTTCCCGGGTCGATTGCTCTGGTTTCTTTCTCCCCTCCCCTCCGTTTCCCATCTCAGTCTCTTACCCGGACGTCTTGCAGTGCGTCACCGTCACCATCTTCTCCACGGCTGAGTGCAAGCGGTTATACCCCGGCTCCATCACCGAGAACATGATATGCGCCGGGAGCCTCCAAGGCGGTAGGGATTCCTGCCAGGTACGGCCACGATGTCCTCCTTCCACCGCTGCCACTGGGGTTGTCCACAAGGCAGACCAAGGGGACACGTCCCCCGGTCACCACCGTGGCGTTGGTGGTCTTCACGGTGGCTCATGAACCCAACAAGGGTTGGCCAACATGAGTTAGGCAAGGCAGCGACGTTCTCAACCCAACAAGGGTTGGCCAACATGAGTTAGGCAAGGCAGCGACGTTCTCAACCCAACAAGGGTTGGCCAACATGAGTTAGGCAAGGCAGCGACGTTCTCAACCCAACAAGGGTTGGCCAACATGAGTTAGGCAAGGCAGCGACGTTCTCAACCCAACAAGGGTTGGCCAACATGAGTTAGGCAAGGCAGCGACGTTCTCAACCCAACAAGGGTTGGCCAACATGAGTTAGGCAAGGCAGCGACGTTCTCAACCCAACAAGGGTTGGCCAAAACGTTTCGGAAGGGTTGGCCAAAAAGTGTTCAACCAGTTGGGTGCCGGACCAACCAATGGCAGTTGGACAAGGCAGGAAGTTCTTCAGGCCATGGAGGTCTTCAGCCAAACAAGGATTGGTCAAAGCAAGAGTAATTGGGAAAATCAAGGGTAATTGGCCAAAAAATGTGTAATTGGCCAAAACGAGTGTAATTGGGCAAATCAAGTGTAATTGGGCAAATCAAGAGTAATTGGGCAAATCAAGAGTAATTGGCCAAGTCAAGAGTAATTGGCCAAAACGAGAGTAATTGGGCAAATCAAGAGTAATTGGGCAAAAAAAGTGTAATTGGCCAAAATGAGTGCAATTGGGCAAATCAAGAGTAATTGGGCAAAAAAAGTGTAATTGGCCAAAATGAGTGCAATTGGGCAAATCAAGAGTAATTGGGCAAAAAAAGTGTAATTGGCCAAAATGAGTGTAATTGGGCAAATCAAGTGTAATTGGGCAAATCAAGAGTAATTGGCCAAGTCAAGAGTAATTGGCCAAAACGAGAGTAATTGGGCAAATCAAGAGTAATTGGGCAAATCAAGAGTAATTGGCCAAAGCAAGTGGAGTTGGCCAAAGCAAGTGTAATTAGCCAAAGTGAATGTTATTAGCCAAAGCGAGTGTAATTAGCCAAAGTATAATTGGCCAACTCAGCGATGGTTGGCCAACCCAAAGAGATTTGGACAAGCAGCCGTGGTGGTTGGCTGACCAGTGATGGTTAAAGCGTTACGTCCCGGTGCAACGGTGGTGGAACTACTGGATAATTAGACAGCCTGACGTCATAGGTTGGTTGATCCAATGGTTTATCAGCCCGATAAAGGTTGGTCAAATCATTCGGAGGTCTGATTGGCCAAACCGGTGATGTCTGGCCACTTGGCCAAACCGGTGATGTCTGGCCAAGCCAACAGTGGTTGGCCAAGCCAAGAGTGGTTGGCCAACCATGAGAGGAGACCCAAGAGGATGAGGCCTGAGAGTGGCGGGCCGAGCAACGAGGAGTTGGCCAACCCAAAAAGCGTTGGGCGACGGCTGGCTCACGGCACCTCTTTCCGTAGGGTGACTCCGGGGGCCCCCTGGTTTGCAACGGGACCCTCCAAGGCATCGTGTCGTGGGGCATGGAGAAATGCGGGCAGCCCAAGAGACCTGGTGTCTACACCAAGGTCTGCAGATACGCCCAGTGGATCCAGAAAACCATGAAGGAAAACCAGTGACGCTCCAGCAACCTCCGAGCTCCCGAGGGAGGTCGGAGGGCCACGTCCAGGCTGCCGCCGCTCGCCGGGGCGGGTCGCTGGGCCAACGGAGGCTGTGGCAAGGTTGTGGGTGCAGCCAGGGCGCCGCCTGGTGAAGCCAGCGAGAGGGTGGATGGGAAGGGACAAGAAATTAAAGCGTTGCGATGTTTGGTGGGAAATTTCGTCCTTTCAACCTGGCCCCTCAAGAGAAATCCCAGACCTGGCCTCTCCTCCCAGGGTCCTCCGCGGGCCCGGTTTCCATTTACGGCTTCATTTTGAGGTCAGAGCCCTCCCGCCATCCCCCAAATTTGCGATTTTAGGTTGATTTGATTTGAAGACGAGCCCCGTTTCCCACACTCGTGCTCTCCCATCATCTCACGAGGACGAAGACGTGGCCGGGCCTTGCAATGGCCCCGTGGACGTGGGACGCTGGTGGATGAGTCCTCCAACCCAAACGGCGTTGGCCAACTCAACAAGAGTAAATAACCAATGATGGTTGCCTAATTTGATGACGTCTGGCCATCCAACCATCTCCTATCCAATAGGAGATCCCCGGTGGGAATGAACAACACAAGGAGCATCAGCAGGGGACACCCAAGCCCACGAGGGGCACCCAAGGGCCCCAGTGATGGTTGGCCAACCCAACAAGGGTCTATCAGCAGCCAAGCTGGTTGACAAACCTAAGGCAGTTGGCCAATCCGATTGGTCAGGAGGATCACCCAACCTGGCCTAGCGAGGGTTGGCCAATCCAACAAGGGTTTCCCAACTCAACGATGATGATTGGTCAACCCAACGTCTACCGGGTTCTTCTGAGGCTGGCGGCCACGGGTTTGTTTTGGCTGTGATGTTGCCCCCCCCCCAAGTTCCTCCATCCCACCCCACTTCTGCACGCCCTCGAGATTTTTTAATCGGCCTTTTTCTCCCCAAAAAAGTGTCCCAAGATGATGCACGCAGGTTCCCGGGGGCTTTGTGGCCCCAAGGAACGTGTTGGCAGGGAAAACGGAGGAGGAAATGCAGAAAAAATGCACAGGAGGCACCTGGAGATGTTTTGGGTCCATGCGGGGGATGGGGCCACGTCAGCCTCACGATCTGGGGAACGCCATTGGGTGGGCTCTCCCTAAGCCCCGCCCACCTCAAACTGGGGAGATGCTATTGGTTGGGCTCACCCCAAGTCCCTCCCACCCTGAAACGGGGAAACACCATTGGCCGGGCTCTCCCCACCTCCCACATCAATCGGGGGAAACTTCCCAATTCCCGCCCACCCCAAACTGGAGAACCACCATTGGTCGGCCTCTTCCCTACTCCCACCCACCCCAAATCGGAGAATCACCATTGGTCGGCCTCTTCCCAACTCCCACCCACCCCAAAACGGAGAACCACCATTGGTCAGGCTCTCCCCAAGCCTCACCCCTGCCCAATTTAGGGTCTCGCCACCACCACCACCCCCCCGTAACACCCTTAGGGACACGTAGACCCCCCCAAATCCCACAAAATCCCACCAAATCCCCCATGGGTGGGCCACGGGGGGTGACCACGACCCCCCAGGAGACCCCACCACCCCCTCCCACACAAGGGGGTGCCACCTCCCCGCCGGGTGCGGGTGCCCCCCCCGGCGAACACCGATGGTTAATTCCCCCTTAATAACACGCGGCCCCACGCTGTTTTCCCCCGTGATTACGGCCCCCGCCGCGAGGAAAATCGTTATTACTGTAATTAGCGTTAATGACGGGGGGGGCAATAATATGACTACAGCGGCCGCATCACACCCAAGGTGTGTTCGTTGCCCGCCCCGGGCGGTTTCTCAGCCGCTGCGTCAGGGGGTGATTTGCTTAATCCGGATTAAATCCGGAGGAGGGGAAGAGCCAATCCCCTGCTCCGGGACCGCCCCCCCGAAAAATCGGGGTGCCCCAGTGCACCCCATAAATACTAGAGGGGATCTGAGGGTCCGGGACCCCGCTGATAAGCCCCATTGATCCAGAGGATTTGGGGGTCCAGGACCCCTTTGCTTGGCCCTATTAGGTATTTAGGGGTCTGGACCCCCTTGCTCAGCCCCATTGATCCAGAGGATTTTGGGGCCCAGGACCCCCTTGCTCGGCCCTATTAGGTATTTAGGAATCTGGACCCCCTTACTTAGCCCCATTATTTCAGGGGATTTAGGGGTCTGGGACCCCTAAATTCAGCCCCATTGATTGAGGGGATGTGGGGGTCTGGGACCCCTAAACACAGCCCCATTGAGCCAAGGGATTTAGGGGTCTAGGACTCCCTTGCTCGGCCCTATTAGGTATTTAGGGGTCTGGACCCCCTTACTTAGCCCCATTGATCCAAAGGATTTAGGGGTCTGGGACCCCTAAACTCAGCCCCACTGATCCAGGGGATTTTTGGGGTCCAGGACCCCTTTTTCAGCCCCATTGCTCCAAGGGATTTAGGGGTCTGGGACCCCCTTTCTCAGCCCCATTGATCCAGGGGATTTTTGGGGTCCAGGACCCCCTTTTTCAGCCCCATTGACCCAGGGAATTTTGGGGTCCAGGACCCCTTTTTCAGCCCCATTGCTCCAAGGGATTTAGGGGTCTGGGACCCCCTTTTTCAGCCCCATTGCTCCAAGGGATTTTGGGGTCTGGACCCCTTTTTCAGCCCCATTGACCCAGGGAATTTTGGGGTCCAGGACCCCTTTTTCAGCCCCATTTATCCAGGGGATTTTTGGGGTCCAGGACCCCTTTTTCAGCCCCATTGACCCAGGGAATTTTGGGGTCCAGGCTCCCCTTTCTCAGCCCCATTGCTCCAAGGGATTTGGGGGTCCGGGACCCCCTTTCTCAGCCCCACAGCTCACCCCATAGCCACCACCGTGTCCCTTCGAGGGGGGGGCCATGTGAACGTGGCACCTGCCTGGGGACGTCACCAAGCAAACACGGTGGGTGGGGTGGGGGGTGGGGGGGGGGTTGCTAATGAGCCCCCGTTAATAATTAACGCAAAGCCTTGATAGCCGGGGGCACCCAGCCCCCCGGCATCCGGCCCCCGGCCCCCCCCTCGTCATGGAGTCTCCTCGCCTCTTCCTCCTCCTCCTCTTCCTCCAGGCGCTGGTGGCCCCCGGTGAGAGGCTGGGGGGGGGTCCCAAGGATGGGGATGGGGGGGGGTCTTGGGGGTCCCCAGGGTGGGGATGGGGGGGTCTTGGGGGTCCCCAGGGTGAGAATTGGGGGGGTTGAGGGTCCCAAGGATGGGGATGGGGGGGTCTTGGGGGTCCCCAGGGTGAGAATTGGGGGAGTTGGGGGTCCCAAGAATGGGGATGGGGGGGTCCTGGGGGTCTCTAGGGTGGGGAAGAGGGGTCCTGGGGGTCCCCAGGGTGGGGATGGGGAGGTCTTGGGGGTCCCCAGGGTGGGAAGTGGGGGGTTGGGGGTCCCAAGAATGGGGATGGGGGGGTCCTGGGGGTCTCTAGGGTGGGGATGGGGGGTCCTGGGGGTCCTAAGGGTGGGAATTGGGGGGGTTGGGGGTCCTAAGGGTGGGGATGGGGGGGTCTTGGGGGTCCCCAGGGTGGGGAAGAGGGGTCCTGGGGGTCCCCAGGGTGGGAATTGGGGGGGTTGGGGGTCCCAAGGATGGGGATGGGGGGGTTCTTGGGGGTCTCCTGGGTGAGAATGGGGGGGTCCCGGGGGTCCCAAGGGGGGATACGAGGGTTCCTGGAGGGGGGGTCCCAAATTTGGGGATTGTGGGGGGGGTCCCAAATATGGGGATGTTGGGGGGGGGGCTGAGGATGGGAACTGGGGGGGTCCTGGGGGTCCCCATGGTGGGAATGGGGGCACGGGGGGGGGGTCCCAAGAGTGGATATGGGGGTGCGAGGGGGATATTGGGGGGGACCTAAAAAAAAGGGGGGGGGTCCCGGTGTTGTCCCCCCCCCCCCCATTTTAATGTGGGCGGTGCCAGCCTGGCCCCGGGACGAGCGGATCCTGGGGGGCAGCGAGTGCCCCCCCCGGGCCCACCCCGGCCTCGTCCTGCTCTTCTACTTCGACCAGCACCAGTGCGGGGGGGCCCTGATCAGCACCGAGTGGGTGCTCACGGCCGCCCACTGCCTGACCAGGTGGGGCACTGGGAGGCACTGGGAGGCACTGGGAGGGGGGCTGGGGGGGACTGGGGGCACTGGGAGGGGGGCTGGGGGGGACTAGGAGGCACTGGGAGGCACTGGGAGGCTCTGAGAGGGGCTCTGGGGGGGACTGGGAGGCACTGGGAGCACTGGGAGGGGTGTTGGGGAGGACTGGGAGGCACTGGGAGGCACTGGGAGGCTCTGAGAGGGGCTCTGGGGGGGACTGGGAGGCACTGGGAGACACTGGGAGTGGCGCTGGGGGGGACTGGGAGGCACTGGGAGGGTATCTGGGGATATTGGGGGGGGAATGGAAGGGTTCTGGGGTCGCTGGGAGGCACTGGGATGGACTCTGGGGGTTACTGGGGGGGGACTGGAGGGGGACTGGGGGCTACTGGAGGCCTTGGGAGGCATGGGTAGATGGACTGGGGGAACTGGTGGGGGGACTGGGGGTTACTGGGAGGCACTGGAGGCTACTGGAAAGCAATGGAGGGGGACTGGTGGTACTGGGAGTGGGACTGGAGGCTACTGGGAAGCAGTGGAGGGGGACTGGTGGTACTGGGAGGGGGACTGGGGGCTAATGGGCAGCACTGGGAGCCACTGGGAGAGTAACTGGGGAGACTAAGTCCTACTGGGAAGCACTAGAAGGGGCACTGGGGGCACTGGGAGTCACTAGGAGGGGGACTGGGGCTACTGGGGGTACCAGGATCACTGGGAGGGGGGACTGGGAGACACTAAAATGGGAACTGGGGACACTGGGAGGCACTGGGAAGGGGCACTGGAGAGAACTGGGTGGGGATCTGGGAGCACTGGGTGGCACTGGGAGTCACTGGGAGCCCTACTCCCAGTGCATGTTCATGGCTGCCCACTGCCAGGTGGTTCTGGGAAGCGCTGGGAGGGGAACTGGGAAAGACTGGGAGGAACTGGGAAGCACTGGGAGGAACTGGGAGGGGAACCCAGAAGTACTGGGAGGGGAACTGGGAAGAGAACTGGGTCACCTCCACCTGCGCCCTGCCCCTGTCCCGCACGTCCCCGTCCCTCCTGTCCCCGTGTCTCCATGGCCACGTCCCCCCACGTTGGTGTCCCCCCATGACCACGTCCCCATAACCACGTCCCCATAACCATGTCCCCATAACCATGTCCCCATGACCACGTCCCCATGACCACGTCCCTCCATGACCACGTCCCCATAACCACGTCCCCATAACCATGTCCCCATGACCCCGTCCCCATGACCATGTCCCCATAACCATGTCCCCATGACCACGTCCCCATGACCACATTCCTACATGACCACGTCCCTGCATGTCCACGTCCCTCAACGTTCACGTCTCACCACGCCCATGTCCACGTCCCTCCATGACCACGTCCCCCATATTCCCATCTCTCCCATCTTCATCTCTCTATGTCCAAGTCCCCAAGGTCCACGTCCCTCCATGACCACGTCCCCATGACCACGTCCCTCCATGACCACGTCCCCATGGCCACGTCCCTATGACCACGTCCTTCTATGACCACGTCCCTCCATGACCACGTCCCCATGACCACGTCCCCACCATGTCCATCCACGTCCTTCCATGACCACATCCCTCTATGACCACGTCTCCCATAACCATGTCCCCATGACCACGTCCCCCATGACCACGTCCCTCAGTGTCCATGTCCATCCACATCCTTCCATGACCACGTCACTCTATGACCACGTCCCTCCACGACCACGTCCCCCATGACCACATCCCCATGACCACGTCCCCATGACCATGTTCCCTCCATGTCCATCCACGTCCTCCCATGACCATATCCCTCTATGACCACAACTCCCATGTCCACATCCCCATGACCACATCCCTCAGCGTCCATGTCCATCCCCGTCCTTCCATGACCACGTCACTCTATGACCACATCTCCCATGTCCACGTCCCCATGACCACATCCCCCATGACCACGTCCCTCAGTGTCCGTGTCCATCCCTGTCCTTCCATGACCATGTCCCTCTATGACGACATCTGCCATGTCCATGTCCCCATGACCACGTCCCTCAGCGTCCATGTTCATCCACGTCCTTCCATGACCACATCCCTCTATGACCACATCTCCCATGTCCACGTCCCCATGACCACGTCCCTCCATGACCATGTCCCTCTATGACTATGTCTCCCATGTCCACATCCCCCATGGCCACATCCCTCCATAACCACATTCCCCATGACCACGTCCCCCATGACCACGTCCCTCAGTGTCCATGTCTCCCATGTCCACATCCCCCATGACCATGTCCCTCCATGACCACATCCCGATGACCACGTCATTCCATGCCCATCCACGTCCTTCCATGACCACGTCTACCATGTCCATGTCCCCATGACCACGTCCCTCCATGACCATGTCCCTCCATAACCATGTCCTCATGACCACGTCCCCCATGACCACATCCCCCGTGACCACATCCCCCATGACCACGTCCCCCACCCCTCCAACCGTGCCATCCCACGTCCCCGCGGCCACGTCCCTCACGTGTCCCCTTGTCCCCAAGCAACATCCAGGTGCGGGCGGGGTCCCACAGCTTGGAGGCCCAGACGGGCCAGGAGCAGTACGCAGTGGCCACGAAGGTGGTGGTCCACCCCGGCTTCAGCGACCTGGACGGGGACGGCAGCTACGCCGACGACCTGATGCTGCTGCGCATTCAGCCCACCTTGACCGTCACGCCCTTCGTCCAGCCCCTGACCCTGCCCAGCGCCCCCCCGGCCCCCGGCACCAACTGCACCGTCATGGGCTGGGGGACCACCACCAGCCCTGAGGGTATGGGGCAGCCAGGGGGTCCTTGGGATGGGGATCTCAACCAGCGTTGGGTTGGGTTGGGTTGGGTTGGGTTGGGTTGGGGGTATCTCTGCAAGGAAATGACCCACGTGTTCATGGGATGGACATCTCAACCGGTATTGGGTTGGGTTGGGTTGGGTTGGGTTGGGGGTGTCGCTGCAAGGAAGAGACCCAGGTGTCCAGGGCTGGGTGAGGACCCAGGTGTCCACGGGATGGACATCTCAACCAGCTTTGGGTTGGGTGGAGGCATCTAGGCAGAGAAGGGACCCAAGAGTCCATGGGATGGACATCTCAACCAACATTGAGTTGGGTTGGGTTGGGTTGGGTTGGGTTGGGTTGGGTTGGGTTGGGTTGGGGGTGTCTCTGGAAGGAAGGGACCCAAATGTCCATGGGATGGGCATCTCAACCAGGATTGGGTTGGCTTGGGTTGGGTTGGGTTGGGTTGGTGGTATCTTTGCAAGGAAATGACCCACGTGCTCATGGGGTGGACATCTCAACCAGTGTTGGGTTGGGTTGGGTTGGGTTGGGTTGGGTTGGGGGTGTCGCTGCAAGGAAGAGACCCAGGTGTCCAGGGTTGGGTGGGGACCCAGGTGTCCACGGGATGGACATCTCAACCAGCTTTGGGTTGGGTGGAGGCATCTAGGAAGAGAAGGGACCCAGGTGTCCATGGGATGGGCATCTCAACCGGGGTTGGGTTGGGTTGGGTTGGGTTGGGTTGGGTTGCATTGGTGGTATCTCTGCACGGAAGGGATCCAGGTGTCCATGGGGTGGACATCTCAACCGGCTTTGAGTTGAGTTGGGTTGGGTTGGGTTGGGTTGGGGGTGTCTCTGGAAGGAAGGGACCCAAGTGTCCATAGGATGGACATCTCGACCGGCATTGGGTTGGGTTGGGTTGGGTTGGGTTGGGTTGGGTGGAGGCATCTCCACAGAGAAGGTGTCAATGGGATGGACATCTCAACCAGCGTTGGGTTGGGTTGGGTTGGGTTGGATTGGGTTGGGTTGGGTTGGGTTGGGTTGGGTTGGGTTGGGTTGGGTTGGGTGGAGGCATCTCCACAGAGAAGGGACCCAAGAGTCCATGGGGTGGACATCTCAACCAGCATTGAGTTGGGTTGGGTTGGGTTGGATTGGGTTGGATTGGGTTGGGTTGGGTTGGGTTGGGTTGGGTTGGGTTGGGTTGGGTTGGGTTGGGTTGGGTTGGGTGGAGGCATCTCCGCAGAGAAGGGACCCAGGTGTCCCTTCAGCCCCTGTTGGACACGTGTGTCCTCCCCCACCCAGTGACCTACCCCGACACCCCCCAGTGCGTGAACGTCACCGTGGTGAGTAACAGCCGGTGCCAGGAGGTCTACGGCAGCAAAGTCACCCAGAACATGCTGTGCGCCGGCGTGGCCGCGGGGGGCAAGGACTCCTGCCAGGTGCGTCTGGTCACCCGTGTCCCCTGGCCATGGGGACCTGTCCACGTCCCCATATCCTACAGCCACGTCCCCATGTCCTACAGCCACATCCCCATGTCCCATCACCACGTCCCCGTGTCCCAAAGTGTGTCCCCGTGTCCTACAACCATGTCTCCGTGTCCCATCACCACGTCCCCATGTCCCATCACCCCATCCCCATGTCCCAGACTGTGTCCCCATGTCCTACAGCCACATCCCCATGTCCCATCATCACGACCCCATGTCCCAAACTGTGTCCCCATGTCCTACAGCCACGTCCCCATGTCCCATCACCCCATCCCCATGTCCCAAACTGTGTCCCCATGTCCTTCAGCCACGTCCCCATGTCCCATCACCACGTCCCCATGTCCCATCACCACGTCCCCATGTCCCAGACTGTGTCCCCATGTCCTACAGCCACATCTTCATGTCCCATCACATCTCCATGTCCTATCACCATGCCCCCATATCCTACAGCCATGTCTCCATGTCCCATCACCACGTCCCCGTGTCCCAAAGTGTGTCCCCATGTCCTACAACCACTTCTCCATGTCCCACCCCCATGTCCCCATGTCCCATCACCCCATCCCCATGTCCCAAACTGTGTCCCCATGTCCTACAGCCACATCCCCATGTCCCATCACCACGTCCCCATGTCCCAAAGTGTGTCCCCATGTCCTACAACCATGTCTCCATGTCCCATCACCATGTCCCCATATCCCAAAGTGTGTCCCCATGTCCTACAACCATGTCTCCGTGTCCCATCCCCATGTCCCCATGTCCCATCACCACATCTCCGAGTCCCACAACCATGTCCCCATGTCCTACAACCATGTCCCCATGTCCCATCACCACACCCTACATCCCCACGTCCCAGGGCTGTCCTCCATCAGCTGTGTCCCCCCGTCCTGTCATCTTGTCCCCCACGCCCCGTGGCCGTGTCCCCGTGTCCCGTGGTCATTTCTCCGTGCCCTACAACCTCATCGACCTGTCCCATGATCACCTCCCCCTGATCCCCTGGACTTTGAGATGTCCCCGTGTCCCCTCGCCACAACCCCATACCCACGCCCCACAACCACCTCCTGCCCCACAACCACGTCTCTTTGTGGGTCCACCTCGCTTTGGTTGGACCCACACCGTTGTCTCCAAGACCAGTTGTGTCCCCCTCCCAGTGGCCAGGTGCCCCCTCCCCGTCTTGGGGCCGTGGACCGGGTCCCGTCACGGCCCCTTTTGTCCCCAGGGTGACTCGGGGGGCCCCCTGATATGCAACGGGGTGCTGCAAGGCATCGTCTCCTGGGGCGACCACCCCTGCGGGCAGGCGGGGAAGCCAGGGGTCTACAGCCTGGTCTACAACTACCTCGACTGGATCCAGGAGACCATGGCGGAGGACTGAGGTCTCCTGGTCCCACCACGGACCCACCGACACCACCACGGACCCAAAAAAAACCATCACGGACCCAAAAAAAACCATCACGGACCCAAAAAAAACATCACGGACCCACCAACACCACCACGGACCCAAAAAAAAACATCACGGACCTAACAAACCCACCACGGACCCAAAAAAAACATCACGGACCCAAAAAACCCATCACGGACCCACCATGGATAAGCTGAAGCCACCAAGAAAGGATCAACGCCATGGCAGAGCCACCGACACCGTCGTGGGTGGATCGACACCCCCCCCAAAAAATGGATCCCACTATGGTTGGGTTGATCCCATCAAGGACCAATGAACCTCACCATAGACTCCATCATGGCTCAGTTGACTTCATCAAGGACCAATGAAGCCCATCATGGTCTCCATCATGGTTGGGTTGATCCCGTCAAGGACCAATGAACCCCATCATGGTCTTAACCCCATCATGGTCTCCATCATGGTTGGGTTGACCCCATCATGGTCTCACCCCATCATGGTTGGGTTGATCTCATCAAGAACCAATGAACCCAGTAATGGTCTCCATCATGCTTGGGTTGATCCCATCAAGAACCAATGAACCTCATCATGGACTCACCCCATCATGGTTGGGTTGATCTCACCAAGAACCAATGAATCCCTTCATGGTCTCCATCATGGTTGGGTCGATCCCATCAAGAACCAATGAACCCCAAAGTGGACTTACCCCATCATGGTTGGGTTGATCCCATCAAGGACCAAATCCCATCATGGACTCACCCCATCATGGCTCAGTTGACTTCATCAAGGACCAATGAACCCCGTCATGGTCTCCGTCATGGTTGGGTTGATCCCATCAAGGACCAATGAACCCCATCATGGTCTCCGTCATGGCTGGGTTGATCCCATCAAGGAGCAAACCCCATCATGGACTCACCCCATCATGGTTGGGTTGATCCCATCAAGGACCAGTGAACCTCATCATGGTCTTAACCCAATCATGAACTCCATCATGGTTGGGTTGACCCCATCAAGGACCAATGAACCCCATCATAGACTCCATCATGGCTCAGTTGACTTCATCAAGGACCAATGAACCCCATCATGGTCTCCATCATGGTTGGGTTGATCCCATCAAGGACCAATTAACCCCATCATGGTCTTAACACCATCATGGACTCCATCATGGTTGGGTTGACCCCATCAAGAACCAGTGAACCTCATCATGGTCTCACCCCATCATGGTCTCCGTCATGGTTGGGTTGATCCCACCAAGAACCAGTGAACCTCATCATGGTCTTTCCTCATCATGGACTCACCCCATCATGGTCTCCATCACGGTTGGGTTGACCCCATCGAGGACCAATGAATGCTGCCATCTCCGACCAACCCCACCACAGAACCCACCGCGGTTGGGTTGCCCCCACCATGGTCCTCTCCACCACCAGGTTGACCCCATCACGAGCAGGTTGGCTCTACCGTGGTCTCCACCATATTTTTTTATGACCTCCTAGCCCACCACGGACCCCACCACGCACGGACTGACCCCGTCGTGATGGGCCTGAGCCCACCATGGATGGACCAACCCCCAGCATCAGCGTAGATGGAGTGACATCATCATGGATGGAGTGACATCATCATGGATGGAGTGACATCACCATGGATGGAGTGACATCATGGATGGACCAACCCCACCACGCCCCCCCAAGAACGTCCAACCCAGGTCCACCTCCCCCCAATAAACCTCCTGCATCTCCATGGCCGCACTCACATTCCTCCAGGGGAAGCGGAGCTCAATTTGGGGGCAAAATGGGTAAAAAATGAGGGGAAGGTGGGCAAAACGAAGCCCAAGGGGAGAGGGGAAGAGCGTGAATGTGATGAAAATTGGGGAAAAAAGGGGTTAAATCAGAAGGAAGCAGGGGGGAAGAGGTGGGGAAGTGTGGGTGAAATTGGGGAAAAAGGGGAAAATTGGGGGAGAATAGGGAAATGTGGGAAAAATTGAGCAAATGTAGGCTAAACAAGGCAAGAGTAGGGTAAACTGGGCAAAAATGGGCAACGGTGGGCAAAACTGAGCAAGGATTGGTGAAATTGGATAGAAATGGGCAAATTGAGCAACAATTGGTAAAACTGAGACAAAATGGGCCAAAGTTGGACAGAAATGGGTAAAATGGGCTAAGATGAGAGAAAGGCAGAAGTGAGCAAAAGCAGGCAGAAAAGTGGGTGAAACTAGGCAGAACTGGGCAATGATGAGAAAAATTGGGTAGAAATGAACTAAATTGAACTAAAGAGGGGTAAATTAGGCAAAGGCAAGATGAAAAGTGGGTGAAATTGGGTATAAAAGGGCAACATTATGAAAAATAAGCAAAAGTCAGTCAAAAACAAGTGGAAAAGTGAGTGCAATTGGACAGAACTGGGCAAAGATGGGTGAAATTGTTTAAAAGAGGGCTTAGATTAGGCAGAAGTGGGGGAAAAAAAAAAAAAAGAAAAAAAAAAAAAAACAGGCAAAAGCAATGGGAAAGATGAGTGAAATTGGGTGAAGATTGGTGAAATTGGGTGAAAGTGAACCAAGCTGGGCAGAAATGGGCAAAAGGCAGGAAAAAGCAAATGGGAAAATGAGTGAAATTGGGTGAAGGTTGGTGAAATTGGGTGAAAGTGAACCAAATTGGGCAGAAATGCGCAAAAGGCAGGAAAAAGCAAATGGGAAAATGAGTGAAATTGGGCAGAACTGGGCAAGGTGGTGAAATTCTTTAAAAGAAGGGTTTAGATTAGGCAGAAATGGGCAAAAGCAAATGGAAAAATTAGTGAAATTGGGTGAAGGTTGGTGAAATTGGGTAAAAGTGACCCAAATTGGGCAGAAATGGGCAAAGTGGTGAAATTCTTTAAAAGAAGGGTTAGACTGGGCAGAAATGGGAAAAAGTCAGGCAAAAGCAAGTAGAAAAATTAGTGAAGTTGGGAAGAACTGGGAAAAGTGGTGAAATTCTTTAAAAGAATGGTAGTATCAGGCAGAAACGGACGAAAGGCAGGCAAAAGCGGAAAAATGAGTGAAATTGGGCAGAACTGGGCAAAGTGGCGAATTTGTTTAAAAGAGGACTTAGATTAGGCAGAAACGGGCAAAACTCAGGCAAAACTGACCCGAAGCGCTCCAAATTGGGCTGAAACGTGCAAAAACGGGCAAAATCAAGGGGAAGGGAGGCCCAACCGTGTCGGGGACGCTCCGGCCGAGTCAGCGCGGAGGCAGGGCCGTGAGTCACGGGGCGCGTCGCCGCCCGCGTCGGCGGGGTAATTAGGGCAGATAACGAGGCCGGAGGGGAAAGGAGGCCGGGGGAACGGGAGGCCGAGGCCGCCGCGTGCTGGGATGGGCGGAGGAACCGGGCTGAGCCCTGGGAGGGCGCCCGGGCGTCCTGGCACCCGCGGGTGCCGCGCTCCGCCCTGGGCGCGGGCAGGGCACCCGGCGTCTCCCACCGCCACCACCCCGTCCAGTTTAACTGGGGGGGGGGAGGAGACTGGGTGCAACTGGGAGAGAGGGAGCGTGGGTTCCCACGGCAACCTCGTCCCCAGGGAGCTTGCGGGGTGGCGCTGGGGGTGTCTATGGGGTTGGGTCCCCAAGGAGCATCTGGGGTGCCATGGGGTCACCTGGGTCCCCAAGGAGCATCTGGGGTGCTATGGGGTCACGTGGGTCCCCATAGGAGACCCAAGGAGAATCTGGGGTGCCATGGGGTCACCTTGGAGCATCTGGGGTGCTATGGGGTCACCTGGGTCCCCAAAGGGCATCTGGGGTGCTATGGGGTCACCTGGGTCCCCAAGGAGCATCTGGGGTGCCATGGGGTCACCTGGGTCCCCAAGGAGCATCTGGGGTGCCATGAGGTCACCTTGGAGCATATGGGGTGCTATGGGGTCACCCGGGTCACCTTGGAGCATCTGGGGTGCTATGGGGCCACCTGGGTCCCCAAGGAGCATCTGGGGTGCCATGGGGTCACCTGGGTCCCCAAGGAGCATCTGGGGTGCTATGGGGTCACCTGGGTCCTCTTGGAGGATTTGGGGTGCCATGGGGGTCACCTGGGTCCCCAAGGGGCATCTGGGGTGCCATGGGGTCACCTTGGAGCATCTGGGGTGCTATGGGGTCACCTGGGTCCTCTTGGAGGATTTGGGGTGCCATGGGGGCCACCTAGTCCTTGTTCCATCCCTGGCTGCATCCCAGCATCCCTCGCCCTGTCCCCCATTGCGTGACCCCTCCCTCTTTTTGCCGAGTCCTCCATGGGCCGTTAACTCCCTCCACCCATCCCTCCCTCCCTCCCTCCCTCCCTCCCTCCCTCCCTCCCCTCCTCCACCCTCCCTCCATTCACCCTCCATCCCATCCCTCCTTCCATTCTCCATCTCACCCTTCCGTTGCATCCTCCATCCTGCCCTTACATCCTTCTTCCATCCCATCCCATCCCATCCCATCCCATCCTTCACCCATCCCGCATCCCATCCTCCAGCCTCCACCCATCCCATCCCACCATCTCCATCCCATCCCATCCCATTATCTCCATCCCATCCCATCCCCCCTCCATCTTCCATCCCAACCCATCCTATCCCATCCCCATCCCATCCTCATCCCATCCCCATCCCATCCTCCATCCTCCAATCCCATCCCATCCCATCCCATCCCATCCCATCCCATCCCATCCCATTATCTTAATCCCATCCCATTATCTCCATCCCATCCCACCATCTCCATCGCATCCCACCCCACCCTCTCCATCCCATCCCATCCCCTCCTCCATCTTCATCCCATCCCATCATCTTCATCCCATCCCATTATCTCCATCCCTTTCACATCCCATCCCCCCTCCATCTTCCATCCCAACCCATCCCATCCCCATCCCATCCCCATCCCCACCCCATCCTCTCCATCCCACCCTCTCCATCCCATCCCATCCCATCCCATCCTCCATCCTCCTTCCCATCCCATCATCTCCATCCCATCATCTCCATCCCATCCCATCATCTCCATCCCATCATCTCCATCCCATCATCTCCATCCCATCCCATCATCTCCATCCCATTATCTCCATCCCATCCCATCCCCTCCTCCATCTTCCATCCCAACCCATCATCTTCATCCCATCCCATTATCTCCATCCCTATCCCATCCCCATCCCATCTCCATCCCATCCCCATCCCACCATCTCCATCCCATCCTCCATCCTCCATCCTCCCATCCCATCCCTATCCCATCATCTCCATCCCACCCCACCCTCTCCATCCCATCCCATCCCCTCCATCCCATCCCATCCCCTCCATCCCATCCCATCCCATCCCATCCCATCCCATCCCACCCCATCCCATCCCCCACCCTCCATCCCCATCCTCCATCCACCCTCCACCCATCCTCCATCCCATCCCATCCCATCCCTCCCTGGCCCCAGGCACCCCGGGGTGGGGCGGTCCCGGCCCCTCCCGGCCGGGCACAAAACGGGGCCGCCCCGCCCCGCCCCCGCCAAAAGCGGGCACGGACCCGCACGGGGAGGGACACGCGGGGACGACGCGCGGTGACATGAGGTGGGGGACGGGAATTGGGGGGGGACATGGGGGAGGGGTGGCGAGAGGGATGGAGGGATGGGGAGAGGGGTGAGGGGACAGAGAGAGGGATGGAGGGATGGGGAGAGGGGTAGGGAGAGGGATGGAGAGGTGGAGGAGGGATGGAGGGATGGGGAGAGGGGTGGAGGGGGGATGGAGGGATGGAGAGAGGGATGGAGGAGGGATGGAGAGAGGGATGGAGGGATGAACAGAGGGGTAGGGAGAGGGATGGAGGGGTGGAGGAGGGATGGAGAGATGGAGAGAGGGGTGGAGGACGGATGGAGGGATGGAGAAAGGGATGGAGGGATGGGCAGAGGGGTAAGGAGAGGGATGGAGAGGGGGACAGAGGGGTAGGGAGAGGGATGGAGGGGTTCAGAGAGGGATGGAGGGATGGAGAGAGGGGTGGAGGGGGGATGGAGAGATGGAGAGAGGGATGGAGGGATGATCAGAGGGGTAGGGAGAGGGATGGAGGGGTGGAGAGAGGGGTGGAGGGATGGGGAGAGGGGTGGAGGGATGGGCAGAGGGGTAAGGAGAGGGATGGAGAGGGGCACAGAGGGGTAGGGAGAGGGATAGAGTGGTGGAGAGAGGGGTGGAGGAGGGATGGAGAGATGGAGAGAGGGATGGAGAGATGAACAGAGGGGTAGGGAGAGGGATGGAGGGGTGGAGAGAGGGATGGAAGGATGGAGAGAGGGGTGGAGGACGGATGGAGGGATGGAGAGAGGGGTGGAGGGATGGGCAGAGCGGTAGGGAGAGGGATGAAGGGGGGATGGAGGGGTGGAGGAGGGATGGAGAGATGGAGAGAGGGATGGACAGAGGGGTGGAGGGATGGACAGAGGAGTAGGGAGAGGGATGGAGAGAGGGACAGGGGTAGGGAGAGGGATGGAGGGGTGGAGGGGGAATGGAGAGAGGGATGGACGGATGAACAGAGGGGTGGAGGGGGGATGGAGAGTTGGAGAGAGGGATGGAGGGGTGGGCAAAGGGGTAGAGAGAGGGATGAAGGGGTAGAGGAGGGATGGAGAGAGGGATGGAGGGATGAACAGGGGTGGAGGGGGATGGAGGGATGGAGAGAGGGATGGAAGGATGGAGAGGGGTGGAGGGATGGGCAGAGGGGTAGAGAGGGATGAAGGGGGGATGGAGGGAGGATGGAGGGATGGAGAAGGGGATGGAGAGAGGGACAGGGGGTGGAGGGGGGTGGAGGGGTGGAGAGAGGGACAGAGGAGGGATGGAGGGATGGGCAGAGGGATGGAGAGAGGAAGAGAGGGATGGGAAGAGGGGGAGACAGGGATGGAGGAGTGGAGAGGGGGATGGGGAGAGGGACAGGGGGTGGAGGGAGGGATGGAGGGATGGGGAGAGGGGTAGAGAGAGGGATGGGGAGAGGGACAGAAGGGTGGAGAGGGGTGGAGAGAGGGATGGAGAGAAGGATGGGGGGAGATGGAGGGATGGAGGAGTGGAAAGGGAGATGGGGAGAGGGACAGGGGGTGGAGGGGGGATGGAGAGATGGAGAGGGGGATGGGCAGAGGGGTGGAGGAAGGGACAGAGGGATGGAGAGAGGGATGGAGGATGAAAGGAGAGATGGAGAGAGGGGCAGATGGAGGAGAGAGTGAGAGATGAAAGGATGGATGGAGGATGGAAGGAGAGATGGAGGGAGGAGGGAAGGGGATGGAAAAAGGGGTGGTGGGAGGTACAGAGGGAGGATGGAAGGAGAGATGGAGGGAGAAAGGGGGGAGAAAGAGGAGAGAGGGAGGGAGAAAGGATGGAGGAGGAGGAGGAGGAGGAGGAGGAGGAGAAGGGAGAAAAGGAGGAGGAGGAGGAGAGAGGGAGGAGGAGGAGAGAGGGATGAGGAGAAGGGGGAGAGAGGGAGAAGGAGGATGAGGAGGAGGAGGGAGGGAAGAGGAAAAGGAGGAGGAGGAGGAGGGAAAGAGGGAGGAGGAGGAGAAGGGAGAAGAAGAGGAGGAGAGGGGGAGGAGGAGGAGAGAGGGAAGAGGAGAAGGAAGAGGAGGAGGAGGGAGATAATGGTGGAGGAGGAGGAGGAGGTAGAGAGGAAGAGGGAGGGAGGAGGAGGAGGAGGAGAG
>NC_140336.1:0-42952 GCF_964211825.1 Aythya ferina | reverse complement strand
GGTGGGAGGTACAGAGGGAGGATGGAAGGAGAGATGGAGGGAGAAAGGGGGGAAGAAAGAGGAGAGAGGGAGGGAGAAAGGATGGAGGAGGAGGAGGAGGAGGAGGAGGAGGAGAAGGGAGAAAAGGAGGAGGAGGAGGAGAGAGGGAGGAGGAGGAAGAGAGGGATGAGGAGAAGGGGGAGAGAGGGAGAAGGAGGATGAGGAGGAGGAGGGAGGGAAGAGGAAAAGGAGGAGGAGGAGGAGGAAAGAGGGAGGAGGAGGAGAAGGGAGAAGAGGAGGAGAGGGGGGAGGAGGAGGAGAGAGGGAAGAGGAGAAGGAAGAGGAGGAGGAGGGAGAAAAGGAGGAGGAGGAGGAGGAGGAAGAGAGAGGGAAGAGGAGGAGGAGGAGGAGGAGGAGAGAGGAAAGAGGAGGAGGAGGAAGAGAGGGAGGAGGAGAGAGGAGGAGAGAGGAAGAGGAGGAGGAGGAGGAGGAGGGGAGGAGAGGGAAGAGGGAGAGGAGAGGAGGAGCGGAGGAGGAGGAGGAAGAGGAGGAGAGAGGAGAGAGGAGGAGGAGAGAGGAGGAGGAGGAGAGAGGAGAAGGAGGAGGAGGAGAGAGGAGGAGAGGAGGAGGACGAGGAGAGAGCGAGGGAGGAGGAGCGAGGAGAGAGAGGGAGGACGGAGGAGGAGGAGGAGGATGAGAGGGAGGAGAGAGGAGGAGGAGGAGGAGGAGAGGGAGAGGAGGAGGAGGAGGAGAGGAGGAGGAGGGAGAGAGGAGGATGGAGGAGATCGAGGAGGAGGAGCGAGGAGGCGGATGTCGGGGATGGCCGGGTCTCCCCCTGACCTCCTCCTGGTCTCCCCAGGGCCCCGGTGCTGCTGCTGCTGCTGCTGGCGGGTACGGGGGGCCCCCACCCATGGGTGGCCCCAGGGATGGAGGCGGGGGGGGGGGGGGGGGGACGCTCGGGGCGCCCCACAGCCCTATAGGACATGGGGAGGGGGCGTTTTTGGGGTCCCACAGCCCTTGGGGTCACGGGAAGGGGACACTTTTGGGGTCCCACCCCCTATAGGATATGGGGAGGGGGGCGTTTTTGGGGTCCCACACCCCTATAGGACATGGTAAGGGGCCACCCATGATGTCCCCATGTCCCCATGGGACACTTTTGGGGTCCCACACCCCTATAGGACACGGGGTGGGGACACTTTTGGGGTCCCATGTCCCTATAGGATATGGGGAGGGGGCATTTTTGGGGTCCCACACCCCTACAATCCCTATAGGGGACACTTTTGGGGTCCCACACCCCCTATAGGACATGGGGAGGGGACACTTTTGGGGTCCCACAGCCCTTGGGGACATGGGAAGGGGCCACCCACGATGTCCCCATGTCCCTATGGGACACTTTTGGGGTCCCACACCCCTATAGGACACAGGGAGGGGGCATTTTTGGGGTCCCACGTCCCTATAATCCCTATAGGACATGGCAAAGGGGACACTTTTGGGGTCCCACACCCCCATAGAACATTTGGAGGGGACATTTTTGGGATCCCATGTCCCTATAATCCCTATAAGACACTGGGGGGGGGACACTTTTGGGGTCCCACACCCCTATAGGATATGGGGAGGGGACATTTTTGGGGTCCCACACCCCTATAATCCCTATAGGGGACACTTTTGGGGTCCTGTGTCCCTATAACCCCTATAAGACATTGGGGGGGGGGACACACATTTTTGGGGTCCCCCGCCCCTACAACCCCTACAGGACATTAGTAGGGGACATTTTTGGGGTCCCACACCCCTACAACCCCTATAGGGGACACTTTTTTTTGCCCCACACCCCTATAGGACACGGGGAGGGGACACTTTTGGGGTCCCATGTCCCTATAATCCCTATAAGACATTGGAAGGGGACATTTTTGGGGTCCCACATCCCTTGAGGCCACAGAAAGGGGACACTTTTGGGGTCCCATGTCCCTATATGACATTGGGAGGGGACATTTTTGGGGTCCCCCACCCCTACAACCCCTATAGGGGACCCTTTTTTTGCCCCACACCCCTATAGGACATGGGGAGGGGACACTTTTGGGGTCCCACATCCCTTGGGGTCACGGGAAGGGGACACTTTTGGGGTCCCACCCCCTATGGGATATTGGGAGGGGACATTTTTGGGGTCCCACACTCCTATAGAATATGGGGAGGGGACACTTTTGGGGTCCCATGTCCCTATAGGACATTGGGGAGGGGACATCTTTGGGGTCCCACATCCCCATAGGACATGGGGATGGGGACATTTTTGGGGTCCCACACCCCCATAGAACATTAGTAGGGGACAATTTTGGGGTCCCACATCCTTATAGGACATGGGGAGGGGCCACCCACGATGTCCCCATGTCCCTTTGGGACATTTTTGGGGTCCCATGTCCCTATAATCCCTATAGGACACAGGGAGGGGACACTTTTAGGGTCCCACATCCCTATAGGACATTGGGGGGGGACACATTTTTGGGGTCCCACGTCCCTATAATCCCTATAGGGGACCCTTTTTTTGCCCCACAGCCCTATAGGACATGGGGAGGGGACACTTTTGGGGTCCAACACCCCTATAACCCCTCTAGGGGACACTTTTTTTGCCCCACATCCCTTGGGGACACAGGGAGGGGACATTTTTGGGGTCCCACATCCCTTGGGGTCACGGGAAGGGGACACTTTTGGGGTCCCATGTCCCTATATGACATTGGGAGGGGACACTTTTGGGGTCCCATGTCCCTATAATCCCTATATGACATTGGGGGGGGGGACATTTTTGGGGTCCCATGTCCCTATAATCCCTATAGGGGACACTTTTGGGGTCCCACACCCCTATAGGACACAGGGAGGGGACACTTTTAGGGTCCCATATCCCCATAGAGCATTGGGAGGGGACATTTTTGGGGTCCCACACCCCTACAACCCCTATAGGGGACACTTTTGGGGTCCCACGTCCCCATAGGACATGGGGAGGGGACATTTTTGGGGTCCCGTGTCCCTATAACCCCTATAAGACATTGGGGGGGGGGACACACATTTTTGGGGTCCCACGTCCCTATAACCCCTCTAGGGGACACTTTTGGGGTCCCACATCCCTATAGGACACGGGGAGGGGACATTTTTGGGGTCCCACACCCCTATAATCCCTATATGACATTGGGGGGGACACACACATTTTTGGGGTCCCACATCCCTACAACCCCTACAGGACATTAGTAGGGGACACTTTTGGGGTCCCACATCCCTTGGGGCCACAGGAGAGGACACTTTTGGGGTCCCACCCCCTATAGGATATTGAGAGGGGACATTTTTGGGGTCCCATGTCCCTATAACCCCTATAGGGGACCCTTTTTTTGCCCCACACCCCTATAGGACATCAGGAGGGGACACTTTTGGGGTCCCACCCCCTATAGGACACAGGGAGGGGACAGTTTTGGGGTCCCACATCCCTAGGGGACATGGGAAGGGGCCACCCATGATGTCCCCATGTCCCTTTGGGACATTTTTGGGGTCCCACTCCCCTATAATCCCTATAGGGGACACTTTTTTTGCCCCACATCCCTTGGGGACACAGGGAGGGGACATTTTTGGGGTCCCACACCCCTATAATCCCTATAGGGGACACTTTTGGGGTCCCACGTCCCCATAGGACACAGGAAGGGGACACTTTTGGGGTCCTGTGTCCCTATAACCCCTATAAGACATTGGGGGGGGGACATTTTTGGGGTCCCCACACTCCTATAACCCCTATATGGGACACTTTTTTTTGCCCCACACCCCTATAGGACATGGGGAGGGGACACTTTTGGGGTCCCACACCCCTATAGGACACGGGAAGGGGACACTTTTGGGGTCCCACAGCCCTTGGGGACATGGGAAGGGGGCCACCCACGATGTCCCCATGTCCCTATGGGACACTTTTGGGGTCCCACACCCCTATAGGACATGGGAAGGGGGCATTTTTGGGGTCCCGTGTCCCTATAATCCCTATATGACATTGGGGGGGGGGGACACTTTTGGGGTCCCACGCCCCTACAACCCCTATAGGACATTAGTAGGGGACACTTTTGGGGTCCCACACCCCTATAGGACACAGGGAGGGGACACATTTTTGGGGTCCCATGTCCCTATAATCCCTATAAGACATTGGGGGGGGGACACTTTTGGGGTCCCACACCCCCATAGAACATTAGTAGGGGACAATTTTGGGGTCCCACACCCCTATAGGACACAGGAAGGGGGACACTTTTGGGGTCCTGTGTCCCTATAACCCCTATAAGACATTGGGGGGGGGGGACACATTTTTGGGGGTCCCACGTCCCTATAACCCCTATAAGACATTGGGGGGGGGGGACACACATTTTTGGGGTCCCCCCCCCCCTACAACCCCTACAGGACCTTAATAGGGGCCACTTTTAGTGTCCCACCCTTGGGGTCCACCCCAAACCCCCCCCCCCAAAACCTTCTCCCCCTTTCTCCTCCCCCACCAGGTTCCGGCGCAGGCGACCCCCTCCCCTCCCCCTCCACCCCCCCCCCTTTGCCCTGGGGGGTCTTTGGGGTGCTCCCCCCGGTTTGGGGGGGGGGGGGTTTGGGGACGAGGACCGGATCATCGGGGGCTACCCCTGCGTCCCCTCCTCGCAGCCCTGGCAGGTTTACGTCTCCCGGCCCGTCCGCTGCGGGGGGGTCCTGCTGAGCCCCCGCTGGGTGCTGTCGGCCGGGCACTGCCTCTATAGGTGGGGGGGGGGGGGGTGGGGGGGGGGAAGGGGGGGGTGTGGGGGGGTGGGGGGGGGTGTGGGGGGGGTGGGGGAGGGGGAAAAAGGGGGGGTGGAGGGGTGGGGGGGGGAGGGGAGGGGGAAAAAAGGGGGGGTGGGGGGGGTGGGGGGGGTGTGGGGGGGGTGTGGGGGGGGTGTGGGGGGGTGTGGGGGGTCATAGGGGGGTGTGGGGGGGGGTGGAGGGGTCATAGGGGGGTGTGGGGGGGGTGGGGGGGGGTGGAGGGGTCATAGGGGGGTGTGGGGGGGGTGGGGGGGGGTGTGGGGGGGGTGTAGGGGGGTGTATGGGGGATGTGGGGGGGAGTTGGGGGGGGTGGGGGGGTGTAGGGGGGTCATAGGGGGTCGTGGGGGGGTCATAGGGGGGTGTGGGGGGGGTGTGGGGGGGTCGTGGGGGGGACGTGGGGGGATGTGGGGGGGTGTGGGGGGGTCATCAGGGGGTGTGGGGGGGTGTGGGGGGGTTTAGGGGGGGTGTAGGGGGATGTGGGGGGGTGTGGGAGGGTCGGGGGGGGTCCCTACTCATCCCTACTCCTGTCCCCAAATCCCCTACCCATCACCCCACGTCCCTACTCCTGCCCCAATTCCCCTACTCCTGTCCCCAACCCCCCTACCCACGCCCCTACTCATCACCCCTCATCCCCTACTCATCGCCCCACGTCCCTACTCATGACCTCACATCCCCTACTCATCGCCCCACGTCCCTACTCCTGCCCCAATTCCCCTACCCCTGTCCCCACATCCCCTACTCCTGCCCCACGTCCCCTACTCATGGTCCCACATCCCTACTCATTGCCCCACATCCCCTACTCATCACCCCCCATCCCCTACTCATCACCCCACGTCCCTACTCATTACCCCAACGTCCCTACTCATCGCCCATCCCCTACTCCTGTCCCCAACCCCCCTACCCACGCCCCTACTCATTGCCCCTCATCCCCTACTCATCGTCCCACCTCCCTACTCATGGCCCCTACCCCCGCAGGGGCCTGCGGGTCCGCCTGGGCGAGAACGACCTGGGGCGGGCGGAGGGGACGGAGCAGGAGCGGGGGGTCCTACGCGCCTTCCGCCACCCCGCCTTCGACCCCACCACGCTGGACAACGACCTCCTCCTACTCCAACTCGACCGCCCCGTGCGCCTCAGCCGCGCCGTGCAGCCCCTGGCCCTGCCCCGCTCCTGCGCGCCCCCCGGCACCACCTGCCTGGTCTCGGGTTGGGGCACGGTCACCACCCCGCAAGGTGAGGCCGGAGGGAGGGCGGAGTAAGTCTGGAGTAAGGCTGGAGGGAGCCCGGAGTGAGGCTGGAGGGAGCCCAGAGGGAGCCCGTAGTAATCCTGTACTGAATCTATAGGAAGCCCAGAGTGATCCTGCAGTGAGCCCAGCGTAAGCCCATAGTAAGTCTGAAGTGAGCCGAGTAAGCCCAGAGTAAGTCTGGAGTGAGCCCATAGTAATCCTGTACTGAACCTATAAGAAGCCCATAGTGATCCTGCAGTGAGCCCAGAGTAAGCCCATAGTAAGTCTGAAGTGAGCCTGTAGTAAGCCCATAGTAAGTCTGAAGTGAGCCTGTAGTAAGCCCAGAGTAAGCCCAGAGTGAGGCTGGAGTGAGCCCGTAGTAATCCTGTACTGAACCTATAGGAAGCCCATAGTGATCCTGCAGTGAGCCCAGAGTAAGCCCACAGTAAGTCTGAAATGAGCCTGTAGTAAGCCCATAGTGAGTCTGAAGTGAGCCCAGAGTAAGTCCAGAGTAAGCCCATAGTGAGCCTGAAGTGAGCCCGGAGTAATCCTGTACTGAACCTATAAGAAGCCCAGAGTGATCCTGCAGTGAGCCTGTAGTAAACCCATAGTAAGTCTGAAGTGAGCCCAGAGCAAGCCCAGAGTGAGCCCGTAGTAATCCTGTACTGAACCTATAGGAAGCCCATAGTGATCCTGCAGTGAGCCCAGAGTAAGCCCATAGTGAGTCAGAAGTGAGCCCAGAGTAAGCCCAGAGTAAGCCCGTAGTAATCCTGTACTGAACCTATAGTAAGCCCATAGTGATCCTGCAGTGAGCCTGTAGTAAGCCCAAAGTGGGCCTGAAGTGAGCCCAGAGTAATCCCGTACTGAACCTATAAGAAGCCCATAGTGATCCTGCAGTGAGCCCAGAGTAAGCCCATAGTAAGTCTGAAGTGAGCCTGTAGTAAGCCCATAGTAAGTCTGAAGTGAGCCCAGAGTAATCCTGTACTGAACCTATAAGAAGCCCAGAGTGATCCTGCAGTGAGCCCAGAGTAAGCCCATAGTAAGTCTGAAGTGAGCCTGTAGTAAGCCCATAGTAAGTCTGAAGTGAGCCTGTAGTAAGCCCAGAGTAAGCCCAGAGTGAGGCTGGAGTGAGCCCGTAGTAATCCTGTACTGAACCTATAGGAAGCCCATAGTGATCCTGCAGTGAGCCCAGAGTAAGCCCACAGTAAGTCTGAAATGAGCCTGTAGTAAGCCCATAGTGAGTCTGAAGTGAGCCCAGAGTAAGTCCAGAGTAAGCCCATAGTGAGCCTGAAGTGAGCCCGGAGTAATCCTGTACTGAACCTATAAGAAGCCCAGAGTGATCCTGCAGTGAGCCTGTAGTAAACCCATAGTAAGTCTGAAGTGAGCCCAGAGCAAGCCCAGAGTGAGCCCATAGTAATCCTGTACTGAACCTATAGGAAGCCCATAGTGATCCTGCAGTGAGCCCAGAGTAAGCCCATAGTGAGTCAGAAGTGAGCCCAGAGTAAGCCCAGAGTGAGCCCGTAGTAATCCTGTACTGAACCTATAGTAAGCCCATAGTGATCCTGCAGTGAGCCTGTAGTAAGCCCAAAGTGGGCCTGAAGTGAGCCCAGAGTAATCCCGTACTGAACCTATAAGAAGCCCATAGTGATCCTGCAGTGAGCCCAGAGTAAGCCCATAGTAAGTCTGAAGTGAGCCTGTAGTAAGCCCATAGTAAGTCTGAAGTGAGCCCAGAGTAAGTCCAGAGTGAGCCTGGAGTGAGGCCGTAGCAATCCTGTACTGAACCTATAAGAAGCCCAAAGTGATCCTGCAGTGAGCCCAGAGTAAGCCCGTAGTAAGTCAGAAGTGAGCCCAGAGTAAGTCCAGAGTAAGCACAGAGTGAACCTGAAATGAGCCTGAAGTGAGCCCAGAGTAAACTCAGAGTAAGACCACAGTAATCCTGCAGTGAGCCTGTAGTAAGCCCAGAGTAATCCCACAATGAAGCTATAAGAAGCCCAGAGTGAGCCTGCAGTGGACCTATAGTAAACCTGTAGTGAGCCTGTGGTAATCCCACCGTAAACCCACAGTGAGCCTGCAGTAAGGTCAAAGTTGCCTGCAGCAAACCCATAGTGAGCCTGCAGTAAGCCTGTAGTGAACCCATAGTAAACCCACAGTGAACCCGTAGCAAGCCTATAGTAAGCCCATAGCCAATAACAAGCCTGCAGTGAGCCCATAGCAAGCCCCAGTAAGCCTACAGTGAACCGATAGTAACTCCACAGTGAACCTGTAGGAAGCCTGTACTAGCAGTGAATGCGTAGGAAGACTGTAGTAAGCCTGTAGTAAGCCACAGTAAGCCCAGAAGACCTGGAGTGAACCCCCACACACACCCGAGACCCTTAGTAATCCCCACTGAACCTACAGCAACCCCCAGCAGAGCTGTCTTAAACATGTAGTAAAGCCCAGTAACTCTGGAGTGCCTCCCCTAGTAAACCTTCGGTAAATCCCACTGAACCTGTAGTAAACCCATAGCTAACCCCTAGCAAACCCAGTGATCCTGGAACAACTCCCCTAGGAGACCTTTAGCAAACCCCACTGCATCCGTACTAAGCCTGTAGCAAACCCATAGGAAACCCAATAGCCCTAGAGTGACCCCCCGAGTAAACCATTAGTAAACCCCGCTGAATCTGTAATAAACCACTAGTAAACCTGTAGCAAACCCATAGCAAGCCCCGGTAGTAACTTCCTAGATATCAGGCAGCTGCCTCACAGCCGTAAGTCTGAATACCCCGCGAGTAGCTTATGAGTAACCTGTGAGTAACCTTTGAGTAAACTACGAGTAACCTATGAGTAGGCCCCAGAGCTGCCCGGAAGCCCCCTGGGGGTGTCCCTCACCCCCTCTGACCCCCCCGACGCCCCCTCCCCCCCGCAGTGACCATGCCCCGGCAGCTGATCTGCGCCTACGTGGACATCATCCCCGACGACGTCTGCCGCAGGGCCTACCCGGGGCGCGTCACCCCCAACATGCTCTGCGCCGGGGTGCGCAACCAGCGCGTCGACTCCTGCCAGGTACTTTTAATATTTTTGGGGGGGTGGGGGGCACCCCCAAATCCCTCCTCCATCTTTACACCAACCCCCCCCAAGCCCACTGGGCTCACAAAGTTACCGTCGCTCCCATCCCCCCCCCCGGAACAAGGTCGGTTGTTTCATTTTGGGTAAGAACCCCCCAAAATCTACGCCACCCCCCTAGTGTTGTGTGTCCCCCCCCAACCCAAATCCGACCCCGAAGACCCCCCCCCCCCAAAAAAAATCCACATCTTGCTCCCCCCCCTCCCACCTTGACGTCCCCCCAACTCCACGCGCCCTCCACCCCCAAGCCCTGCCCCTACCTTGGAGACCTTGGCCCCAGGGTGGCCCCCAACACTTGGACCCCCCCCCAAATTGTCCCCCACCCCCCTCACGGTGTCCCCCACCCCCCTAACGCTGTCCCCTCCCCCCCCCCCACAGGGTGACTCCGGGGGGCCGCTGTCTTGTAACCGGACCCTCCAAGGCATCGTGTCGTGGGGGTTGCAGACCTGCGCCCTGCCGGGGCGCCCGGGGGTTTACACCCGGGTGTGCAACTACGTGGACTGGATCCTGAACACCATGAACAACAACTAGGAGGTGGCGACGGCGCGCCGGGCCACCGCGTAGGGATACGGAGCTCGGGGGAGGATGGAGCACGAGTAGGGACACCACGGACGACGACTACGGACACGAGGACAGGAATCCAGGCCACCACCGACCACAAGACATAGACGTAGACCGCCACCAACCATGAGTAGGGCCACCAGGACACAGATTTTGGCCATTACTAACCATGAGTAGGGCCATCAAGACACGAAACTTGGACACCACAAGTAGGAACACCAAGACGTGGAACTTGACCACCACCAACCATGAGTAGGGCCACCAAGACACAGAACTTGACCATTACTAACCATGAGTAGGGCCACCAAGACATGAAACTTGGGACACTACAAGTAGGGCCACCAAGACATGGAACTTGACCACCACCAACCATGAGTAGGGCCACCAGGACACGGAACTTGGCCATTACTGACCATGAGTAGGGCCACCAACACACAGAACTTGGACACTACAAGTAGGAACACCAAGATGTGGAACTTGATGACCCCCAACCATGAGTAGGACCACCAAGACACAGAACTTGGACACCACAAGTAGGAACAACACCAAGACGTGGAACTTGCCCACCACCTACCATGAGTAGGGCCACCAAGACGTGGAACTTGGGACACTACAAGTAGGAACACCAAGATGTGGGACTTGACCACCACCAACCATGAGTAGGGCCACCAAGACACGAAACTTGGCCATTACTAACCATGAGTAGGGCCACCAAGACATGAAACTTGGGACACTACAAGTAGGGCCACCAAGATATGGAACCTGGCGACCACCAACCATGAGTAGGACCACCAAGACATGGAACTTGACCACCAACAACCATGAGTAGGGCCACCAAGACACAGAACTTGACCATTACTAACCATGAGTAGGGCCACCAAGACACGAAACTTGGGACACTACAAGTAGGGCCACCAAGATATGGAACCTGGCGACCACCAACCATGAGTAGGACCACCAAGACATGGAACTTGACCACCAACAACCATGAGTAGGGCCACCAAGACACGGAACTTGGGACACTACAAGTAGGGCCACCAAGACGTGGAACTTGACCACCACCTACCATGAGTAGGGCCACCAAGACACAGAACTTGACCATTACTAACCATGAGTAGGGCCACCAAGACACGAAACTTGGGACACTACAAGTAGGGCCACCAAGATGTGGAACTTGACCACCACCAACCATGAGTAGGGCCACCAAGACACAGATCTTGGCCATTACTAACCATGAGTAGGACCACCAACACACAGAACTTGGACACCACAAGTAGGAACACCAAGACGTGGAACTTGATGACCCCCAACCATGAGTAGGACCACCAAGACACAGAACTTGACCATTACTAACCATGAGTAGGGCCACCAAGACACGGAACTTGGCCATTACTAACCATGAGTAGGGCCACCAAGACACAGAACTTGGCCACCACAAGTAGGAACAACACCAAGACGTGGAACTTGGCCATTACTAACTATGAGTAGGGCCACCAAGACACGGAACTTGGCCACCACCTACCAGGAGTAGGGCCACCACCGAGCACCCGTACGGACACAAACCCCGACGACCACACAACCCGACTGGGGACCCGCGGACTACGACCGAGGACACGGACGGGACACACATTTTTGGGGGTAGGGACAATAAATTCGGAGCAAAACCAGCCTCGAGTCCCTCTCTGCAGCCCCACCCTCCCCAAAACCCCCAAAACGCCCCAAACCACCCCAAAAAGGCCCCCCGGGGGGGGGTGGGGACCCCCTAGACGTAGCTACTCGGTGTTCTACTATAATCTCTTTATTGAGGCAGTTGCAGAAAAAGTTTGGGGGGGGGGGGGGGAGGGGACAAGGACCCCCCCCCCCCCGGAGAAAAAGTGGGGGGGGGGGGGTTGGAGTTGGGGGGGGGGGGGACACGTTCCCGTAACAGCAGATAACCGGGGGGGGGAGGGGAACGAAGCCCATGGGGCCACGAGGTCACCGTTACTCCGCCCCAACAACCAGGAGTAGGAAGAAGCAACGGGGTGGGGGCTGTAGTGTTTGTGTCCCCCCCCCCCCCCGTCAGGTCCCCGAGGGTGGGAGGAGTTGGGGACACGGGTGGGGGGCGCCGGAGGTGTCCCCGCCCCCCCCCTGGGGGTGGAGCCCTGAGAGGAAGGAGTAGGGAGAGAGTTGGGCGTGGAGTAAGATGGCCGCCGGCGGTCAACGCGTTGAGTAGGACTCAAGTGGAAGAGGCGTGTCCAAGCGTGGGCCAATCAGCAGCGGGGCTCGGTCAACTCACCCACCAATGGGTAAGCGGGGTTAGGAAGAAGCCAATCGGTGAAGGGCGAGGTGGGCGCGGTGCCGCGCTCGGCCAATCGGCGGCGGTCGCGTTGCGTCTCGGCCAATCGGGAAGGCGCAAAGCCAACCGTGGCGCCAATCAGCGGTCGATCCAGATCGGGGAGGAGCCAATGGGAGAAGGAAGAGGCCAAGACACTCACCCGTGATTGGAGGAGCCCAACCAATGCCAAATCGACCCAACAGCCAATCAGCTTTGATCGAAGCGAGCAACCAACCAATGAGCAAGCAGCCTGTAGACTGGGCCAATCGGAAGAGGTCGGCCCCATGCCATCTGGCCACCGATTGGTCCCCTCCGGATCTGCCTCACGCCGACCTTCAACGGTCCAAACCGGTTTTTGTCAATTTGAACCAAATTCGGCCAATTAGCGATTTGCAACCCAAAATCCGCCCGGGCCAATCCTGGCCCGCTCCAACCCCCGAACCAATCAGGAGCCTCGTTTGGATGGAGCCAAGACCTTGCTGTTGACCAACTCAACTCAACTCTCGGCCAATCAGAGCCCACCACCACCCGTGGCCAACTGGAAGGGCCCGACCCCAAATCCGCCCCGAGCGACCACCGAAGGTCAACCCAAACCCAACCCAACCCAACCCAACTGGTGGCCTTCTTGGTCCAACCCAACCCAACTCTTGACCGAGTTGACCAATCGCAGCCCAGCCCCGGCCCAACCCCCTTTCGGATACCCAATCACAGCCCTCCCCCGTTGACCAACCGTTGACGGCCAACCAAGACGCGCGCGAAGACAACGAGCCCAACGCTGTTGGCCAACCGTTGGCCAACCGTTGGCCAACCGTTGGCCAATCCGATGGCCAATGAAGACCTACAAGAAGACGACGAGCCAAAAGCCGTTGGCCAACCGATGGCCAAGCCCCAAATTGACCAAAATCCCCCCAAAATACACCAAAAAAAAAAAGGAGGAATAATGCGCCAACCGCCCGGCGCCGCGCCAACGCCGCCCAACCGTGCCCGTGCCAAGGGGTGGGCGCCGCGTTCCCCGGGGGGGGGGCGTGCCGGGGCCCCCCCTCCTCACCAGCGCCTCCCGACGGCGATAAAATTAGCTTAAAAAAGGAAAAAATAACAAAAAAAAAACAACTTGGCAAGCCCGAAATGCGCCAGATTTAGCGACGCCCCCCCCCCCACCCAAAAACAGCGCTGAAAAAATCGGCTAATCCCCAATTTGGCGACCCCACACCCAAAAATAGCGCTAAAAAAAATATATGCTAACCTCAAATTTAGCGCCCCCCACCCGAAAATACAAAAAAAAAATTAAAAATCCCAAATTTAGTGACCTTCACCCAAAAACGGTGCTGAAAAAATAAACTAATCCCCAAATTGACGACCCGCACCCAAAAATAGCACTAAAAATATACATAACAATCCCAAATTTAGCAACCCCCACCCAAAAATGTATAAAAATAATACTAATCCCAAATTTAGCAACCCGCACCCAAAAATATATATTAAAAAAAATGCCAAATTTATCGAATCCCAACCAAAAATACAAAAAAAAAAATCCCAAATTCAGTGATCCCCAGCCAAAAACAACGCTAAAAAATTATACTAATCCCAAATTAAGTGACCCCCACCCAAAAATAACACTAAAAAGAAAAACGAACCTCAAATTTAGCGACTTCCAACCAAAAACACCAAAAAAAGAAAAATAATCCCAAATTTAGCGACCCCCACCCAAAAATACTACTAAAAAAGATATAATAATCCCAAATTTAGCAGCCCCCACCCAAAAATAATACTAAAAAAATATAATAATTCCAAATTTAGTGACTCCTCACCCAAAAATATAAAAAAATAATACTAACCTCAAATTTAGCGACCCCCACCCAAAAATACAAAAAAAATAATATCCCAAATTAAGTGACCCCCACCCAAAAATAACGCTAAAAAAAACTAACCTCAAATTTAGCGATTCCCACCCAAAAAAAAAAAAACAAAAAAAAGAAAAATCCCAAATTTAGCAAGTCCTCACCCAAAAATACAAAAAATAATACTAACCTCAAATTTAGTGACCCCCACCCAAAAATAACACTAAAAAAATATGTACTAAACCCAAATTTAGTGACTCCTCACCCAAAAATACAAAAAGAATTCCAAAATTAAGTGGCCCCCACCCAAAAATAACACTAAAAAATGTATATACTAAACCCAAATTTAGCGATCCCCACCCAAAAAAATACCAAAAAAAAATCCCAAATTTAGCGACCCTCACCCAAAACTAACACTAAATAAAATAACCCAAATTGAGTGCCCCCCACCCAAAAATAACACTAAAAAAAATATACTAACCCCAAATTTAGCAATTCTCACCCAAAAAAAAACCACACACACAAAAAAAAAAAAATCCCAAATTTAGCGAATCTCACCCAAAACAAACACTAAATAAAATAACCGAAATTTAGCGACCCCCCCACCCCAAAAAAAACACCAAAAAAATATACTAACCCCAAATTCAGTGATTCCCACCCCAAAAAAAAAAATTAAAAAAAAATTCCCAAATTCAGCGAATCTCACCCAAAACAAACACTAAATAAAATAACCAAAATTTAGCGACCCCCCCACCCCAAAAAAACGCCAAAATTAAAAATATGAAGACGGAAAGGGGGAAAAGGGGGGGGGGGGGGCAAAAAAAAATCGGGTGTCACCCCCCGGAGGAAAGCGATGGGGAAATTTTTTTTGGGGGGGGGGGGGTGCTGGGAGAGGAATTTTGGGGGGGTTTTGGGGGTTTTAGATGGCGGGGGGGGCGTTGGAGGGGGTCTGGGGGGGGCGGTGGAGGTCGGTCTCCTTGTAGACGAACCAGGAGCTGCCGGCCCAGAGCACCAGGTTGAGGAAGCCGAAAACCTAAAAAAAAGGTTTTTTTAAAAAAAAAAATTAATAAAAAAATCAGCCCCCCCCGGCCTCAATTTCCACATAAAACACGCAGTTCCTGCGCCCCCCCCCTTCTCATCCTGGCCCCAATTTGCCCCCAAATCAACCAAAATCTCCCCAAATCCTCGATTTTCTTTCCCCCCCGTGCCTCAGTTTCCCCAATTTCCCCATTTTTACCCCCCCCACATCCCAATTTCCCCAAATCCCCCATTTTTACCCCCCCCTCGTATCCCAATTTCCCCAATTTCCCCATTTTTACCCCCCCCAGTACCCCAATTTCCCCCAATCCCCCATTTACCCCCCCACCCTACCCCAATTTCCCCAAATCCCCCATTTTTACCCCCCATGCCTCAGTTTCCCCAAATCCCCCAATTTCACCCCCCAATTTCCCCAAATCCCCCATATTTCCCCCCACACACCCCCCAGTTTCCCCCTTTTCACCCCCCCAATTTCCCCCTTTTCACCCCCCAATTTGCCCAAATCCCCCCTTTTTCCCCCAATTTCCCCATTTTCACCCCCCAATTTCCCCAAATCCCCCCTTTTTTCCCCCCAATTTCCTGCTTTTCACCCCCAGATTTGCCCAAATCCCCCCTTTTCACTCCCCAATTTCCCCCTTTTCACCCCCCCAATTTCCCCAAATCCCCCCTTTTTCCTCCCTATTTCCCCCTTTTCACCCCCCCAATTTCCCCAAATCCCCCCTTTTTCCCCCAATATCCCCCCTTTTCACCCCCCAGATTTCCCCAAATCCCCCCTTTTCACCCCCCAGATTTCCCCAAATCCCCCCATTTTCACCCCCCAAATCCCCCATATTTCCCCCCCCACACCCCCCAATTTCCCCCCCTTTTCACCCCCCGATTCCCCCAAATCCCCCATATTTCCCCCAATTTCCCGCTTTTCACCCCCCAATTTCCCCAAATCCCCCCTTTTCCCCCCTCAATTTCCCCAAATCCCCCATTTTAACCCCCCCCACATCCCCCAATTTCCCCATTTTCACCCCCCAAATCCCCCATTTAACCCCCTCCACACCCCCCAATTTCCCCAATTTCCCCCCCTTTTCACCCCCCGATTTCCCCAAATCCCCCATTTTCCCCCCATTTTCCCCCCCCCACCCCCCAATTTCCCCAAATCCCCCCTTTTTCCCCCCAATTTCCCCCTTTTCACCCCCCAATTTCCCCAAATCCCCCCTTTTTCCCCCAATTCCCCCCTTTTCACCCCCCAATTTCCCCAAATCCCCCATTTTCCCCCCATTTTCCCCCCCCTCACCCCCCGATTTGCCCAAATCCCCCCATTTTTCCCCCAAATTCCCCCCCCTCACCCACCACGGAGACGTTGAGGCTGCCCATGGGGCTGACCCCCCCCCGGTAGCAGGCGACCCCGGGGGGGCTGCAGTGGGGCAGGGGGGCCCCCGTGGAGACCTTGACGTCCGCCAGGGCCTTGGCCCAGGCCGAGCTGCTCACCAGCCACAGGAACGAGAAGGCCACGGTGGCCACGAAGTCCTGGGGGGGGCCAAAAAAAGGGGGTGAGGGGACCCCAAAAATATGGGGAGCGACCCCAAAGCGCGTGGAGAATCCGAAGGTCTCTTTGGGGAACTCAGAATTGCGCTGGAGAACTCAAAATCCCGCTGGAAAACTCAAAATCCCGTTGGAAAACCCAAAATCCCACTGGAGAAACCCAAAATCCCACAGAGCCAGGTGGATCCCAAAAGCTTGAGGGGACCCCAAATCCCTTGGAGAACCCCAAATCCCACTGGAAATCCCCAAATCCCACAGATCCAGGTGGACCCCAAACACTTGGAGAACCTCAAATCCCACTGGAGAATCCAAAATCCCACTGGAGAAACCCCAAATTCCACTGGAGAACCCAAAATCCCACTGGAGAATCCAAAATCCCACTGGAGAAACCTCAAATCCCACAGATCCAGGTGGACCCCAAACCCTTGGAGAACCCCAAATCCTATGGAGAATCCTAAATTCTCTTTGGAAAACTCAAAATCCCACTGGAGAAACCCCAAATCCCACAGATCCAGGTGGACCCCAAACCCTTGGAGAACCCCAAAATCCTATGGAGAATCCTAAATTCTCTTTGGAGAACCCAAAATTGCATTGGAGAACCCCAAATCCCATTGGAAAACTCAAAATCCCATTGGAAAACCCCAAATCCCACTGGAGAAACCCCAAATTCAACTGGAGAATCCAAAATCCCACTGGAAAACCCGAAATCCCACTGGAGAAACCCAAAATTCCACTGGGGAAGCCAAAATCCCACTGGAAAACCCAAAATCCCACTGGAGAAACCCAAAATCCCACAGATCCAGGTGGACCCCAAACCCTTGGAGAACCCAAAATCCTATGGAGAATCCTAAATTCTCTTTGGAAAACTCAAAATCCCACTGGAGAAACCCCAAATTCCACTGGAGAAACCCCAAATCCCACTGGAGAAACCCCAAATCCCACTGGAGAACCCAAAATCCCACTGGAGAACCCAAAATCCCACTGGAGAAACCCCAAATTCCAGTGGAGAACCCCAAATTCCACTGGAGAACCCAAAATCCCATGGAGAACCTCAAACTCTTTGGAGAACCCCAAATCCCACAGATCCAGGTGAACCCCAAAAAATTAAGGGGACCCCAAATCCCTTACAGAACCCAAAATCCTATGGAGAATCCTAAATTCTCTTTGGAGAACCCAAAATCCCACTGGAAAACCCCAAATCCCACAGAGCCAGGTGGACCCCAAAAGATTAAGGGGACCCCAAAACCCTTGGAGAACCCCAAATCCCCCTGGAGAACCTCAAATCCCATGGAAAACCCCAAATCCCACTGGAAAACCCAAAATCCCACTGGAAAACCCCAAATCCCACTGGAAAACCCCAAATCCCACTGGAAAACCCCAAATCCCGCAGATCCAGGTGGACCCCAAACCCTTGGAGAACCCAAAACTCGTGGAGAACCTAAAATCCTACAGAGAATCCTAAATTTTCTTTGGAGAACCCAAAATCCCACTGGACAACCCCAAATCCCACTGCTCCAGGTGGACCCCAAATCCTGCCCCCTTCCCTCCCCCGTGCGACTTTTGGGGTAAAATCGGGGTATTTGAGGACCGAGACCCCGCAGCGGGGGGGAGGAACTTACCCCGCGCCCTGTCCGCGGCAGCAGCGGGAGAGAAATTCAGAGGGGGGGGTTACAGACCCCAAAAAACGCCCCCCGCGCCCCAAATCCCCAGCCCGATACCCCCAGGACTACAACTCCCATGATGCCTCAGGGTGGAAGCCCAGACTGCAACTCCCATGATGCCTCAGGGGGCGGCCAATGGGGACAGCGGGTTGGGAAGCCCAGCCCCCAAGGTGCAAAGGATCATGGGAGGCACATTGGGGTGTTGAGCAATGCATTGTGGGAGTTGTAGCCCACCCAAACTCAACGCAATGCATCATGGGAGTTGTAGTTCCGGGGGTGTTGCCAATATAGGGCTGCCCCATGGGGTAGGCCGTGACCCCACAACGCCCCGGTGCATCTTGGGGCCTCCATGAATGGCGGCCATATTGCCACAAGGCCAATAGGCACCTCGATCTCCATGACACAATGCATCATGGGAGTTGTAGTCCTCCCAAACTCAACGCAATGCATTGTGGGAGATGTAGTCTTCCCAAACATGACACAATGCATCATGGGAGTTGTAGTCCTGGGGGTGTTACCCCTATGGGGCCGCCCTACGGGGTAGGCCATGACCCCACAATGCCCTGGTGCATCATGGGACCTCCATGAATGGCAGACATATTGCCAGAAGGCCAACAAGCACCTCAATCCCCATGACACAATGCATTGTGGGAGTTGTAGTCCTCCCAAACATGACACAATGCATCCTGGGAGTTGTAGTCCCCCCAAACACACCACAACGCATCCTGGGAGTTGTAGTCCAGTCCAACCTCAATACAATGCATTGTGGGAGTTGTAGTCCTCCCAAACACAATGCATCGTGGGAGTTGTAGTCCACCCAAACATGACACAATGCATTATGGGAGTTGTAGTCCTCCCAAACTCAAAGCAATGCATCATGGGAGTTGTAGTCCACCCAAACATGATGCAATGCATTGTGGGAGTTGTAGTCCTCCCAAACGCACCACAATGCACCATGGGAGTTGTAGTCCACCCAAACTCAACGCAATGCATTGTGGGAGTTGTAGTCCGCCCAAATACGACACAATGCATTGTGGGAGTTGTAGTCCGCCCGTAAACCCCCCCACCCCCGCCAGAAGGACGGCCAGACGGCCGGACTCACCGCCATGGGCAGCTTCCCGCCCGCCCCCCGGTAGAGGTGCAAGTAGCCCAGGTAGACGGCGAGGGCGGCCATGCTGTAGAGGAAGGCGAAGACGGCGACGGTGACGAAGAACTGGGCCGAGGAGGAGAAGTCGCCCACCAGGTGCACCTCCCCCGGCCCCGTCTTGTTGCACAGCTCGGCCGTGGGCGGCGTGAAGACGGCCTGGTTCAACCTGGGGGGTAGGGTGGGGGGTGAGGGGGGCGTCCTCACCTGTCCCCACCCCGTAACCACCCCAAAAATCCTTCACGGGGGTTATTTTCCCTCAACCGTGTCCTACAGGTAGTAGTTGGCCAACCCTACGGGTCTCCAACTCAACGCTTCCTCCTCTCCTCTTCCACACCCAAATTTAAGATTTTTTTGGAATTTCTTAGACCCCAAGAGCCCCCAAACCCTTCCAGACCCCCATTTCCCATCAACCGTGTCCTACAAGTAGTAGTTGGCCAACCCTACGGATCTCCAACTCAACTACTCCTCCTCTCCTCTTCCACACCAAAATTTAAGATTTTTTTTTAATTTCTTGGACCCCAAGAGCCCCCAAACCTCCCCAAATCTCCATTTCCCATCAGTCACATCCTACAAGTAGTAGTTGGCCAACCCTACGGGTCTCCAACTCAACTACTCCTCCTCTCCTCTTCCACACCAAAATTTAAGATTTTTTTTGAATTTTTTGGACCCCAAGAGCCCCCAAACCCCTCCAGACCCCCATTTCCCATCAGTCACATCCTACAAGTAGTAGTTGGACAACCCTACGGGTCTCCAACCCAACTACTCCTTCTCTCCTCTTCCACACCAAAATTTAAGATTTTTTTGGAATTTTTTGGACCCCAAGAGCCCCCAAACCTCCCCAAATCTCCATTTTCCCTCAACCACGTCCTACAGGCGCTGGTTGGCCAACCCTACGGATCTCCAACCCAACTACTCCTTCTCTCCTCTTCCACACCAAAATTTAAGATTTTTTTGGATTTTCTTGAACCCCAAGAGCCCCCAAATCCTTCCAGACCACCATTTCCCATCAACCATGTCCTACAAGTAGTAGTTGGCCAACCCTACGGATCTCCAAATCAACTACTCCTTCTCTCCTCTTCCACACCCAAATTTAAGATTTTTTTGGAATTTTTTGGACCTCAAGAGCCCCCAAACCTCCCCAGATCTCCATTTCCCATCAGTCACATCCTACAAGTAGTAGTTGGCCAACCCTACGGGTCTCCAACCCAACTCCTCCTCCTCTCCTCTTCCACACCCAAATTTAAGGAGATTTTCTTGGATTTTTTTTAAATTTCCTTGGACCCAAAGTCCCCCAAACCTCCCCAAATCTCCATTTCCCATCAACCCCGGCCTACGGGCGCCAGTTGGCCAAGCGGGGGTCTCCCACCCAACGCCCGGTGGTCTCCCGTATTTTAGGGAACTTTTTCATCCTTTCCCACCTCCCACAGCTACCAAAATCCCCCGAATCCAGCCCAAAATGCCCCAAATCCCCCGAGCGGGGATTTGGGGTAAAAACTCACCGAAACGGGTAACCGAAGGGCACGGTGACGGTGATGTTGGGATTTCCGTTGCAGCTCACCAAGTAGGAGACGCTCCCGCTGTACCCCCCGCAGGTGGCGAAGGCGAAGATGGAGAAAAACTGGGGGAAAAAAGGGGGAAAAAGGGGTTTCGCGCACAAAAAAAGAGTCAAAAAAAGGCGGTTAGGTAAAAATAAGCAAAAAAAAATGGAAATATTGTGGCGAAAAAGACAAATGAGAAAATTTTGGGAAGAATTGTGACGTTAAGGCACGAAACCATTTTCCATTAAATTTACTAAATTAGGATAAAATTCAAATTTCAAGTTTGTTTTTCTAAATGTCTAAAAATATCTATTTTAACATTTCTACCTTAAATTTACCTTAACTATATCCTATTTTATATTATTAAAATCTGATTCTTTTGTTTTTTAACCAAAAATCATTTGAATCCAATTTCCCTTTTTTCCCCAATTTTTGACCTTCAAAAATTAAAACTCATAACAAAAATAAATCATTTACCCAAAATCCCACAATAACCAAAATAAAACATTTTTTCTCTCATTTTTCATTACTAATTTTCACTTATCCTCCGTGATTTTTTTTCATTTTTGGGGAAAATCCTTTGTTTTGGGGAAAATCCTTTGTTTTTGGGGGGAAATCCTTCATTTTGGGGCATTACAAGGCCCATCCCACCACAGTTCTGCAGATTTTGGCAAAAAAAACACATCACTCAGAGCTACAACCCCGTTACCAGCAGAATTCACCCCAAATTACCACCAATTATCTAATTAGCTAATTATCAGGGACTCATTACTACAGCCCACGTTACCAATTACCTACAGTAATTTTCCAATATTAATCACAAAAATAGCTCATTAATAAAAAGCAATCATAATTAGTAGTCTGGACTAATGGTTGTAGATAAAAATCGATAACTAACTACAGGTAGTAACGTTAATAGTAATCAAGTACTAACAAATTATTCCTAATATTAATTAAATAGTAGATTGCTCCTAATAGTAATTAGGTTGTTCATAACAGTAATCAAATAGTAAATTGTTTCTAATACTAACTGAATAGCAAATTACTCCTAATAGTAATTAGGTTGTTCCCAATAGTAACCAAAGAGTAAATTGTGTCTAATACTAACTGAATAGTAGGCTACTCCTAATAGGAACTCAATTGGTCCTAATGGCAATCAATTATTAAATTGTTTCTAATACTAACCAAATAGTAGATTGCTCCTAATAGTAACTAGATTGGTCCTAATAGTAATCAGATAGTAGATTGTGCCTAAAAACAAATTGGTCCTAATAGTAATCAGATAGTAGATTACTCCTGATAGTAATTACATGCTACCTTGCTCCTAATAGTAATTAAACAGTAGGTTGTTCCTGATAGTAACTAGGTTGTTCTAGATAGTAAGTAAATAGTAGAATGCAGCTAGTAACAAATGAGTAACAAATTAGTCCTAATAGTAAATAAGTAGTAGATCACTACTAGTACTAATTAGATACTACTTTGCTCCTGATAGTAACTGTTAATTACTCCTAATAATAACTAGATTGATTGTAGTAGTAACCAAATAGTAGATTGCACCCAGTAATAAAAAATTGGATCAAATAGTAAATAATTAAGATTACTTCTAATAATAATTAAATACTAGTTTGCTCCTGGTATCAAATAGTAGGTTACTCCTAGTAGTAACTAGATTGTTCCTAGTAGTAACTAGATTGCTCCTAGTAGTAATCTAACAGTAGATTGCTCCTAATTTCAAATTACAAATTGGTCCTGGTAGTAACTAAGTAGTAGGTTGCTCCTAATAGTAACCAAGTAGTAGGTGGCTCCTAATTACGACCGCTAACTTTAATTAACGCTAACAACCCGGCTCCTACTGGAGTTGTGCTGCTCCCCAGTATCCCCCAGTCCCTCCCAGTAACACCCCCCAACCTCTGCCAGTCCCTCCCAGTGTGCTCCCGGTCCTTTCCAGTAACTCTCCAGTCCATCCCAGTATGAACCAGTAATCTGCCCAGCTTTTCCAGGCCCTCCCAAAGTGTTCCCAGTCCTTCCCAGTAAAACTCCAGTCCCTCCCATACTCTCCCAGTAAGGCCCCATCCTCCTCCCAGTAAGGCCCCGGTCTCTCCCCAGCCCTGTCCTGCTCCCCTCCCCAGTGTTCCCAGTCCATCCCAGTCTGCCCCAGTAACCCCCACACCCCCCTGAAAGCCCACCGGCCTCCTTCCAGCTCCACCCCAGTACTCCCAGTAACCCCCTCCCAGTGCTCCCAGTCTGCTCCCAGTGTTCCCAGTCTGTTCCCAACACCCCTCCATCTACTCCCAGTGCCCCCCAGTAAACCCCATAATGCTCCCAGCCCCTCCCAGTAACCACCAAACGCTTCCCAGCAGCCTCCCAGTAACCCTCCAGTGCTCCCAGTCCCCTCCTAGCACTCCCAGTAACCCCCCCGTAACCTCCTTCAGTGTTGCCAGCCACTCCCAGTAACCCCCAGTCCCCTTCCAGTAACCCCAATTTCCTCCCAGTAACCTCCCACACTGCTTGCAGCTTCCCCCAGTAACCCCCAGTTCCCTCCCAGTAACCATGTTGCCCGCCCAGCACTCCCCCAGTTGCCTCTCCCAGTGCTCCCAGTCCTCCCCAGTACTCCCAGCCTCCCCCAGTAACCTCCCAGTGCTCCCAGTTACCCCTAAAAAGGCTCTCAGGGCCTCCCAGTGCGCCCCACAGCCCCCTCCCAGTCCCTTCCAGTTGCTTCCCAGTACTCTCCCACCCTCCCCCAGTTACTCCCAGTTCCCTCCCAGTAGCCCCCAGGAAGGCTCCCAGTCCCTCCCAGTAGCCCCCCAGCACTCCCAGTCCTTTCCCAGTGCCCCCCAGTCCCTTCCCCTTACCCCCCAGGAAGGCTCCCAGTCCCTCCCAATTCACCCCAGTTCATCCCAGCCCCCTTCCAGTGCCTCCCACTGCCCCCCAGTCCTTCCCAGTTCCCCCCAGTCCCCTCCCACTCACTCCCAGTCCCCCCCCAGTGCCTCCCAGTCCCCTCCCAGTCCCCTCCAGGAAGGCTCCCAGTCCCTCCCAGTCCCCTCCCACTCCCCCCAGGAAGGCTCCCAGTCCCTCCCAGTGCCTCCCAGTCGCTTCCAGTCCCTCCCAATCCCCTCCCAGTCGCTCCCAGTGCCTCCCAGTTCCCCCAGGAAGCCTCCCAGTTCCTCCCAGTGCCCCCCAATCCCCTCCCAGTCACTCCCAGTCCCCTCCCAGTGCCTCCCAGTCGCTCCCAGTCCCACCCGGAAGGCTCCCAGTCCCTCCCAGTGCCCCCCAATCCCCTCCCAGTCACTCCCAGTCCCCTCCCAGTGCCTCCCAGTCGCTCCCAGTCCCCTCCCAGTCCCTCCCAATCCCCACCCAGTCCCTCCCAGTCTTCTCCCAGTGCCCTCCAGCCCCTCCCATTCCCCCCCAACCCTCCCCGGAAGACTCCCAGTCCCTCCCAGTGCTTCCCAGTCCCCTCCCAGTCCCCCCCAGGAAGGCTCCCAGTCCCTCCCAGTGCCTCCCAGTCCTTCCCAGTGTCCCCCAATCCCCTCCCAGTCCCTCCCAGTCCCCTCCCAGTGCCTCCCAGTCGCTCCCAGTGCCCCCCAATCCCCTCCCAGTCGCTCCCAGTCCCCTCCCAGTCGCTCCCAGTCCCCTCCCAGTGCCTCCCAGTGCTCCCAGTGCCACGCACCCACTGCAGGCCCCGCACCAGCCCCAGGGGCTCCTTGGCCGGCCCCAGCCCCAGCCGCAGCCCCGACATTTTCCTGCGGGCCCCGACGCGCCGGAAGTGACGTCAGACGCCGCGGAGAGGGGCGGGGCCGCGCATGCAAACGAACCCGTCCATCTTGTTGCGTGACCACGCCCCTTAGACTCATTTGCATAGCGAGCCACGCCCCTCCCAGCGACCAGCACTTCCTTATACGTCTTCATTTGCATAGCCACGCCCCCCCGTAGTTAATTTGCATACAAGGCCACGCCCACCCTCCCACAGAGCACCCGGGGGGTCTCGTGGTTGGCCACGCCCCCCTCATTTGCATAATAACCGCGGTATCGGCGGTATTAATTAACCAGGCGGCTCGGTGTTAATTAGGTCAGGTTTAATTTGCATATCCAAGTGTCTAATTTGCATAACCACACAGCAAACATCGTGTTTCAAGTATTTATTTGCATAGCCACGCCCACATCTCATTTGCATACACGCGGACACGCCCCCCCTCTCCTGGGCCCACCCCCAAGACCCCCCAATTGCCCCCAGGCCCCCTCTAATTACCCCCCGACCCCCCTTAATTACCCCCAGGCCCCCTCTAATTACCCCCAGAGCCCCATTAATTACCCCTGGAGCCCCCCCCAATTACCCCCAGACCCCCTAATTACCCCCACAGCCCCACTAATTACCCCCCCAGACCCCCCCAATTGCCCCTAGAGCCCAATTGCCCCCCATTTCCCTCCCCAATTGCCCCCAGACGCCCCTAATTGCCCCCAGACCCCCTAATTACCCCCACAGCCCCACTAATTACCCCCACAGCCCCCCCAATTGCCCCCCAATTACCCCTCATTTCCCCTCCCAATTGCCCCCAGAAGTCCCCAATTGCCCCCAGACCCCCCTATTTACCCCCACTCCCCCCCCAATTACCCCCAATTGCCGCCCAGAACCTCCCAATTACCCCAATTTCCCCCCCCAATTACCCCCAGAACCCCCCAATTACCCCAATTTCCCCTCCCAATTGCCCCCAGAACTCCCCAATTACCCCCAGACCCCCCAGTTACCCCCAGACCCCCTCCAGTTGCCCCCAGAACCCCCCAATTACCCCTCATTTCCCCCCCAATTACCCCCAGAACCCCCTGATTTTCCCCCATTTCCCCTCCCAATTGCCCCCAGACCCTCCCAGTCACCCCCAGACCCTCCCAGTTGCCCCCAGACCCCCTCCAGTTGCCCCCAGTTGCCCCCAGTTGCCCCCCCCCCTAGAAATCCCAGATGTTGAGAGCCCCCCGGGCCCGGCCCAGCCCCCGCACCCGGCGCCGCACCGTGCGCCCCCCCCTGCCCACCACCTCCACCTCCACCTCCCGCTCCCCCTCCCCCCCCAGCCCCGCCCACTCCTCCTCCCCATGGCCACTAGCCCCGTGGCTACCAACCCCAAGACCCCCAAGACCCCCGACCCCAAGACCCCCAACCCCGTGGCCATCAACCCCAAGACCACCAAGGTCATGGCCATCGGCCCTACGGCCACCAACCCCGTGGCTACCAACCCCAAAACCACTAGCCCCATGGCTACCAACCCCACGGCAACCACCCCGTTGACCCTCAACCCCACAACAACCCCCCCCGTGGCCACCAACCCCATGGCCACCAACCCCATGGCCACCAACCCCAAGACCATCAACCCCATGGCCAACAACCCTTTGGCCACCATCCCCGTGGCTACCAACCCCATGACCACTAGCCCCATGGCTACCAACCCCACGGCAACCACCCCGTTGACCCTCAACCCCACAACAACCCCCCCCGTGGCCACCAACCCCATGGCCACCAACCCCAAGACCATCAACCCCATGGCCAACAACCCTTTGGCCACCATCCCCGTGGCTACCAACCCCAAGACCACTAGCCCCATGGCCACCAACCCCACGGCAACCACCCCGTTGACCATCAACCCCACAACAACCCCCCCCAACACCATCAACCCCTTGGCCACCAACCCCAAGACCACTAGCCCCATGGCTACCAGACCCATAACCATCAACCCCATGGCCAACAACCCCTTGGCCACCAACCCCAAGACCACTAGCCCCATGGCTACCAACCCCTTGGCCATCAACCCCTTGGCCAACTACCCCAAGACCATCAACCCCGTGGCCACCAGACCCATAACCATCAACCCCGTGGCCACCAACCCCAAGACCACTAGCCCCCTGGCCACCAGACCCATAACCATCAACCCCAAGCCCACTAGCCCCATGGCTACCAACCCCTTGGCCATCAACCCCTTGGCCAACTACCCCAAAACCATCAACCCCATGGCCAACGACCCCTTGACCACCAACCCCAAGACCACTAGCCCCATGGCTACCAACCCCTTGACCATCAACCCCATGGCCAACGACCTCTTGGCCACCAACCCCAAGCCCCTCAACCCGTTGGCCACCCCCCCCGTGGCCACCCCCCGCGGTGGCCAACCCCAAGGACCTCTTGCCCAACCCCAAGCGTGGCAACCCGCGCTCCAACGAGGCCAGCAGGACGCAGGCCTTGCAGAGGGGCTGGCTGGCCGCGTAGCCGCACCGCCCGCAAGCCCCCAACGCTTTGGTGGCCACCTGGGTGGCCACCGCTAGCCGGCGGCCCGAGTGGCCCAGGGCGGCTACCGTGCTGGCCCGGGTGGCTTCTAAATCCTTGAGGAGGGCCCGCGCGTGGCCCCGGTAGGCGTGGGGGGCGTAGACGCACTCGGTGCTGACGTAGTCCAGGCCTTGGAAGTAGGCGTAGAGGACGATCTCCTTCTCGTAGGCGTGCCGCAAGGGCTTGCACCGGGGCACCGCGGGCCACGGGCCACCCTCCAGGGGGCGAGGGACCCGGGGGTGGGCCACGGGGCGAGGGGTGGGCTTCTTGGGGGGTTTGGGGGGCTTCTTGGTGGTTGCGGAGGGAGTAGGGAGCTGCGCGGGGGTCGTGGTGGCCTCCATGGGCGTTGTGGTGGCCAACATGGGGTTGGTGGTGGCCTCTACGTGGCTCCTGGTGGCCTCCGAAGACTTTGTGGTGGTCTCCATGGGGTTCCTGGTGGTCTCCATGGGGTTTTTGGTGGCCTCCGTGGAATTTTTGGTGGCCATGGAGGCCGTAGAAACCTTCGTGGAGCTCCCGGTGGCCTCCACAGGCCTCTTGGTGGCCTCCACGTGGCTCCTGGTGGCCTCCGAAGACTTTGTGGTGGCCTCCAAAGACTTCTTGGTGGTCTCCGAAGACTTTGTGGTGGTCTTCATGGGGTTTTTGGTGGTCTCCGTGGAATTTTTGGTGGCCGTGGAGGTCGTAGGGACCTTCGTGGAGCTCTTGGTGGCCTCCACATGGCTCCTGGTGGCCTCCACGTGGCTCCTGGTGGCCTCCAAAGACTTCTTGGTGGTCTCCGAAGACTTCGTGGTGGTCTCCATGGGGTTTTTGGTGGTCTCCGTGGAATTTTTGGTGGCCGTGGACTCCGTAGAAACCTTCGTGGATCTCCTGGTGGCCTCCACAGGCCTCTTGGTGGCCTCCGTGGCCTTCGTGGTGGCCTCCCCGTGGCTCCCACCGCTCGTAGAGGCCGTGGTGGCCCCAGTGGTTGTCCCAGTGTTCCCAGTGGCTGTCCCAGTGTTCCCAGTGGTCCCGGTGGTCCCGGTGGCCCCGGCGGTGGCCTCGGTGGCCGCGCGGCGCAGCCGGGCCACGTCCCCGCGCAGGACGTTCATCAGCACGGTCTCGGCGATGTCGTCGGCGTTGTGGCCTCGGGGGGGGGGCGACGCGGCTCACCAGTGCCGCCCAGTTCAGCCCAGTGCCCTCCCAGTGCCTTCCCAGTTCCCTCCCATCATTTCCCAGTCTCTTTCCAGTCTCTTCCCAGTGAGTCCCATCGCTCCCAGTTCCTCTCAGCTCCCTCCCAGTCCTCTCCCATCGCCTCCCAGTGGGCTCCCACTACTCCCAGTGCCCCCCAGTGCCTCCCAGTTCCCTCCCAGTCACACCCAGTGTCCCCCAATCCCCTTCCAAACCCCCTAATCCCCCCCAGTCCTCCTCCCAGTGCCCCCCAGTCCCACCCCCCTCCCAGAGCCTCCCAGTCCCCTCCCAGTGCTTCCCAGTCCCCTCCCAGTGCCTCCCACCCTGTCCAACTCCCTTCCCATTCTCCTCCCACCCCCTCCCAGTGCCTCCCAATCCCCTCCCACTCCTCTCCCACTCCCTCCCAGTTACTTCCAGTGCCTCCCACTCCCCTCCCAGTGCCCCCCAATCTCCTCCCAGTGCTCCCCAGTCCCCTCACAGTGACCACCAATGCCTCCCACTCCCTTCCCAGTCCCCCCCAGTGCCCCCCATTCCCTCTCACTCCCCTCCCAGTGCCCCCCAATCCCTTCCACTCCCTCCCAGTGCCCCCCAATCCTCTCCCACCCCCCTCCCAGTATCTCCCACTCCCCTCCCACCCCCTCCCAGTCCCTCCCAGTGCCTCCCATTCCCCTCCCAGTGCCCTGCAGTGTCTCCCACTCCCTTCCCAGTCCCCCCCAGCACCTCCCATTCCGCTTCCAGTCCCTCCCAGTGCCCCCCAATCCCCTCCCAGTGCCTCCCAGTCCCCTTCCAGTCCCCCCCAAACCTCTCCCAGTGCCCCCCATTCCCTCCCAGTGCCTCCCACTCCCCTCCCACTCCCCTCCCAGTGCCTCCCATTCCCCTCCCAATCCCACCCAAACCTCTCCCAGTGCCCCCCAGTCCCTCCCACCCCCTCCCACTCCCCTCCTACCCCCTCCCAGTGTCTCCCAGTCCTTCCCAGTGCCCGCCAATCCCCTTCCAATCCCCCCAATCCTCCTCCCAGTGCCCCCCAAACCTCTCCCAGAGCCCCCCAGTGCCTCCCACTCCCTTCCCAGTCCCCCCCAGCACCTCCCATTCCCCCCCCAGTCCCTCCCAGTCCCCTCCCAGTGCCCCCCAGTCCTTCCCAGTGCCCCCCAATCCCCTCCCATTCCCCTCCCAATGCCTCCCAGTGCCCCCCAGTGCCTCACACTCCCTTCCCAATCCCCCCCAGCACCTCCCATTCCCCTCCCACCCCCCTTCAGTCCCTCCCAGTGCCTCCCACTCCCCTCCCAGTGCGTCCCACTCCCCTCCCAGTTACTCCCAGTGCCTCCCACTCCCCTCCCAGTGCCCCCCAATCCCTTCCCACTCCCCTTCCACACCCTCCCTGTGCCTCCCACTCCCCTCCCAGTGCCCCCCAGTTCCTCCCAGTCCCCTCCCAGTTACTCGCAGTGCCTCCCACTGCCCTCCCACCCACTCCCAATCCCTCCCACTCCCCTCCCAGTCCCTCCCAGTCCCCTCCCAGTTACTCGCAGTGCCTCCCACTCCCTTCCAATCCCTCCCACTCCCCTCCCAGTGCCCCCCAGTCCCTCCCAGTCCCCTCCCAGTTACTCGCAGTGCCTCCCACTCCCCTCCCACCCCCTCCCAATCCCTCCCACTCCCCTCCCAGTCCCTCCCAGTGCCTCCCACCCCCCTCCCAATCCCCCCCACTCCCTCCCAGTCCCCTCCCAGTTACTCGCAGTGCCTCCCACTCCCCTCCCAATCCCTCCCACTCCCCTCCCAGTCCCTCCCAGTGCCTCCCAGTCCCCTCCCAGTTACTCGCAGTGCCTCCCACTCCCCTCCCAGTGCCCCCCACTCCCCTCCCAGTCCCTCCCAATCCCTCCCAGTCCCCTCCCAGTCCCTCCCAGTCCCCCCCAGTCCCACCCCGCCTCACCAGTGGCGATCCGGTCGACCCCCAGCAGCCGGGCCCCCCTCTCCAGCGCCTGGCGCCGCAGGACCCCGCAGAAGGTGCAGTGGCTGGCGCCCCCCGCCAGCCGCCGGGCCACCCGGTCCATGCTCCAGCCGAAAAGCTCCTCGAAGGAGACCACCAGGAGGGGCAGAGCCCCCCGCCCCCTCCTCACGGCCCCCAGCGAGGCGTCGCGGTAGCCGGCGATCCCCTCGTCCACCGCCAGCAGCACCAGGCGGACCCCGTAGCCGTGGCGCTCCTCCAGGCGGGCCAGGAGGTGGGCGAGGACCGCCGAGTCCTTCCCCCCCGAGGAGGCCACGGCCAGGGTCTCGCCGGGCTTGGGGGGGTGGTCGCCGGCCAGCAGGGCGCGGTGGGCTTCGGCCTCGAAGGCGGCGACGAAGCAGGGGCGGCACAGGGCCTCGCCGGTGCGCGGGCGGCGGAGGGCGGCGGGGCGGCGGCAGCGGAGGCAGAGGGGGGGCGGCATGGTGGGTGGGGGGGTGGGGGGGTGCTGGTGGGCTGCGGGGGGACGGGGGAGAAAGGGGAGGCGTCAATGGGGTGGCATTTGGGGTGGGGTGGGGGGTGGCGGGGGCGTTCGGCATTGGGTTTTGGTTCATCTCCGTTGGGTGTGGGGGCTCATGGGCACCTTATGTTGGGTTGGGGGGTCTTGGGGGACACCATCGTTGGGTTTGGGGGGTCTTTGTTGGGTTTGGGGGGTCTTTGTTGGGTTTGGGGGGTCTTTGTTGGGTGGGGGTGGTCGTGGGGGTCTTCGTCGTTGGGTTGGGGTTCATCCTCGTTGAGCGTGGGGGCTCATGGGCACCATATGTTGGGTTGGGGGGTCTTTGTTGGGTTTGGGGGGTCTTTGTTGGGTTGGGGGGGTCTTGGGGGACACCATCGTTGGGTTTGGGGGGTCTTCATTGGGTGGGGGTGGTCATGGGTGAACCCTACATTGGGTTCGGGTGGTCTTCAGGGTCCCCATCGTTGGGTTTGGGGGAGCTTGGGGGTCGCCATCGTTGGGTTTGGGGGGTCTTTGTTGGGTTTGGGGGGTCTTTGTTGGGTTTGAGGGGGTCTTCATTGGGTTGGGGGGGGCTTGGGGGACACCATCGTTGGGTTTGGGGGGTCTTCGTTGGGTTTGGGGGGTCTTCGTTGGGTTCGGGTGGTCTTGGGGGACACCATTGTTGGGTTTGGGGGGTCTTCATTGGGTTGGGGGGGTCTTTGGGGTCCCCATCGTTGGGTTTGGTTGGGTCTTTGTTGGGTTTGGGGGGTCATGGGCGAACCCTATATGGGGTTGGGGTGGTCTTCGGGGTCTCCATCGTTGGGTTTGGGGGGTCTTCGTTGGCTTTGGGGGGTCTTTGGTGGGTTTGGGGGGTCTTTATTGGGTGGGGGAGGTCATGGGCAACCTTGCTTTGGGTTGGGGGGGTCTTGGGGGTCCCCATCGTTGGGTTTGGGGGGTCTTTGTTGGGTTTGGGGGGGTCTTGGGGGACACCATCGTTGGGTTTGGGGGGTCTTTGTTGGGTTTGGGGGGTCTTTGTTGGATGGGGGTGGTCGTGGGGGTCTTCGTCGTTGGGTTGGGGTTCATCCTCGTTGAGCGTGGGGGCTCATGGGCACCATATGTTGGGTTGGGGGGTCTTTGTTGGGTTGGGGGGGTCTTGGGGGACACCATCGTTGGGTTTGGGGGGTCTTCATTGGGTGGGGGTGGTCATGGGTGAACCCTACATTGGGTTCGGGTGGTCTTCGGGGTCCCCATCGTTGGGTTTGGGGGAGCTTGGGGGTCGCCATCGTTGGGTTTGGGGGGTCTTTGTTGGGTTTGGGGGGTCTTTGTTGGGTTTGGGGGGTCTTTGTTGGGTTGGGGTGGTCTTGGGGGACACCATTGTTGGGTTTGGGGGGTCTTCGTTGGGTTGGGGGGGTCTTTGTTGGGTTTGGGGGGTCTTTGTTGGGTTTGGGGGGTCTTTGTTGGGTTTGGGGGGTCTTGGGGGACACCATTGTTGGGTTTGGGGGGCCCCCGTTGGGTTTGGGGGGTCTTCGTTGGGTTGGGGTGGTCGTGGGGGTCTTCGTCGTTGGGTTTGGGGGGTCTTTGTTGGGTTTGGGGGGTCTTTGTTGGGTTTGGGGGGTCTTCGTTGGGTTGGGGGAGTCTTGGGGGACACCATCGTTGGGTTTGGGGGGTCTTCGTTGGGTTTGGGGGGTCTTCGTTGGGTTCGGGTGGTCTTGGGGGACACCATTGTTGGGTTTGGGGGGTCTTTGTTGGGTTTGGGGGGGTCTTTGTTGGGTTTGGGGGGTCTTCGTTGGGTTGGGGTGGTCGTGGGAGTCTTCGTCGTTGGGTTTGGGTTCATCCTCGTTGAGTGTGGGGGCTCATGGGCAACCCTACGTTGGGTTTGGGGGGTCTTTGTTGGGTTTGGGGGGGTCTTTGTTGGGTGGGGGTGGTCACGGGCAAACCCTACATTGTGTTGGGGTGGTCTTCGGGGTCTCCATCATTGGGTTTGGGGGGTCTTTGTTGGGTTTGGGGGGTCTTCGTTGGGTTGGGGGGGTCTTGGGTGACCCTACATTGGGTTGGGGGGGTCTTGGGGGTCGCCATCGTTGGGTTTGGGGAGTCTTTGTTGGGTTTGGGGGGGTCTTCATTGGGTGGGGGGGGTCTTGGGGGTCTCCATCGTTGGGTTTGGGGGGGTCTTCGTTGGGTGGGGGGGGTCTTGGGTGACCCTACGTTGGGTTGGGGGGGTCTTCGTTGGGTGAGTGTGGCCATGGGGGTCTCCATCGATGGGTTTGGGGGGGTCTTTGTTGGGTGGGGGGGGTCTTGGGGGTCCCCATCGTTGGTTTTCGGGGGTCTTCATTGGGTGGGGGGGGTCTTGGGGGACCCTCCGTTGGGTTTGGGGGGTCTTCGTTGGGTGGGGGTGTCCCTACGTTGGGGTGAAGACGCCCATGGGTGCCCCACATTGGGGTTGGGGGCGGTCACGGATGACCCTCTGTCGGGGTGAGGGTGGTCACGGGTGCTCTCGGGGTGTAGGAGCACCCATGGGTGCCCCATGTTGGGGTGTGGGGTCACCCATGGGTGCCCCTCTACTTGGGTGGGGGCACGAAATCGATATAGGAGCACCCATGGGTGCCCCACATTGGGGTGTGGGTGCCCGTGGGTATACCATACGGGTCTAGGAGCACCCTTGGGTGCCCGTTATGGGTGTAGGGGAGCCCATGGGTGCCCTATATTGGCGTGGGGGTGCCCAAAGGTGACCTATGTTGGCCTAGCAGCACCCATGGGTGCCCTTCATGGAGTGTAGGTGCCCATGGGTGCCCAATATTGGGGTGCAGGTAACCAAAATTAGTAAAAGAGCACCCGTGGGTGCCTCGCATTGGGGTATCAGCACCCATGGGTGCCCCTTACGGCCTAAGGGAGCCCATAGGCTTCACCATATTGCGGTCGGAGCACCCATGGGTGCCCAATATTGGTCTAGGACCATCTACGGGTGCCCCTTATGGCCGAAGGGAGCCCATGGGCGTCACCCTGTTGGGGTAGGAGCACCCATGGGTGCCAAATGTTGGGGTGTAGATACCCAAAATAAGTGAAGGAGCACCCATGGCTGCCCCACGTTGACACAGCAGCACCCATGGGTGCCACTTATGGCCTAAGGGAGCCCATGGGCATCACCCTATTGGGGTAGGAGCACCCATGGGTGCCAATAGTGGGGTGCAGGTGCCCAAAATTGATACAGGAGCACCCAAGGGTGCCCCATATTGGGGTGTGGGTGCTCAAGATTAGTGTAGGAGCACCCATGGGTGCCAAATATTGGGTTGAAGGTACCCAAAATTAGTAAAGGAGCGTTCATGGGTGTCCCACATTGACACAGCAGCACCCATGGGTGCCCCATATGACCTAAGGGAGCCCAGGGGCATCACCCTATTTGGGTAGGAGCACCCATGGGTGCTCAATATTGGGGTGCAGGAGCCCAAAATGGATACAGGAGCACCCACAGGTGCCCAATATTGGGGTGCTGGTGCCCAAAATTGATATAGAAGCACCCAAGGGTGCCCAATATTGGGGTGTGGGTGCGCATGGGTACCCCACATGGGTCTAGGAGCACCCTTGGGTGCCCCATATGGTCTAAGGGAGGCCATGGGTGTCCCTATACTGGGGCTGGGGTACCCATGGGGGCCACAAATGGTCTAGGGGAGCCCATGGGTGTCCAATAGTGGGGTGCAGGTACCCAAAATCGATACAGGAGCACCCATGGGTGTCCCACATTGACAAAGCAGCACCCATGGGTGCCCTTTATGGCCTAAGGGAGCCCATAGGTGTCACCCTATAGGGGTAGCAGCACCCATGGGTGCTCAATATTGGGGTGCAGGTGCCCAAAATGGACATAGGAGCACCCATGGGTGCCAAATATTGGGGTGCAGGTGCCCAAACTGGATACAGGAGCACCCATGGGTGCCAAATATTAGGGTGCAGGTGCCCAAAACGGATATAGGAGCACCCTCGGGTGCCTCACACTGGGGTACCAGCACCCATGGGTGCCTCTTATGGCCTAAGGGACCTCATGGGTGTCACCCTATTGGGGTAGGAGCACCTATGGGTGCCAAATATTAGGGTGCAGGTGCCCAAACTGGATACAGGAGCACCCATGGGTGCCAAATATTAGGGTGCAGGTGCCCAAAATGGATACAGGAGCACCCATGGGTGCCTCACATTGGGGTATCAGCACCCATGGGTGCCACTTATGGCCTAAGGGAGCCCATGGGCATCACCCTATAGGGGTAGCAGCTCCCATGGGTGCCAAATATTGGGGTGCAGGTGCCCAAAAATCATATAGGAGCACCTATAGGTGCCCAATATTAGTCTAGGAGCACCCATGGGTGCCACTTATGGCCTAAGGGAGCTCATGGGTGTCACCCTATAGGGGTAGGAGCACCCATGGGTGCCAAATATTGGGGTGCAGGTGCCCAAAATGGATATAGAAGCACCCAAGGGTGCCCAATATTGGGGTGAAAGTGCCCAAAATGGACACAGGAGCACCCATGGGTGCCCCACATTGGCCCAGCAGCACCCATGGGTGCCCCTCAGGGCCCAGCAGCACCCATGGGTGCCCATCCCGCCTCAGGACCACCCCGGGGTGCCCCCACCGGCGGCCATTTCCCCCCGGATCCCTCCCCTCCCCCCCGGGGGTCTCCCTTGGGTGCCCCCCATCACCCCCAGCCCCCCCCCGGGCCCCAAAATGGCTCCTCCCGCCCCCCCCCTCCCCCCCCACCCCCCGGAAGTGGTCGCGCCCCCTCCCCCCCCCTCCCCACGTGACTCACGCGTGAGGCGCCCCCGGCTCCGCCGCTGCTCTCCCGCCGCTCCAGGCCACGCCCCCTCCGTTTCCCCGCCTCTCTTCCGGCCACGCCCCCCTCCGCTCCCAGCGGGCCAATGGGAGCGCGGCGGGCGCGCGGCCACGCCCACCCGGCGGCGTGGCGCGGGGCCGGGGCCGCGCTTGCGCTGTGCGGGCGGGGGCAAGGAGGAGGAGGCCCCGCCCCCTGGCTGCGCGCTGAGGCGAGCCGCGCATGCGCAGTGGGGAGGGGGCTTTTACCCCCCCCAGGGGGCAATTAACCCCCCCTAGGGGGCAATTAACACCCCCTAGGGGGTAATTAACACCCCGTAGGGGATAATTAACCCCCCCCGTGTTCATTAACCCCCCCAATGACCCCCTAGTCCACCTCCAAGCACCCCCGGGCCCTTTTAACCCCCCTTCGGGGCATTTTTGCCCCCCCTTGGGGCAGTTTTGACCCCCCCGGGGCAAATTTACCCCCCCATGAGGGCTCTACTGCCCCCCCCGGGCATTTATAGCCCCCAAAGCACATTTAATTCCCCCAAAAATCCAATTTAAGCTCCCCATGGGGTCAATTACCCCCCCCATCACTTATTGCCCTCACTGGGGGGCTTCTTGCCCCCCCCGGGGTAGTTTTGCCCCCACCTGGGGCAATTAACCCCCTCCCTGGGGTAATTAACCCCTTCCCTGGGGCAATTATCACCCCCTTGGGGTAATTATCACGCACCCCCGGATCATTTCAGCCCCCCTTGGGGCAGTTTAACCCCCCCCAGGGTAGTTTTACCCCCCCCAGGGGCAGATTTCCCCCCCTTGGGGCCGTTTTCACCCCCCTTTGGGGCAATTTTACCCCCCCTCGGGGCTATTTTAACCCCCCCCTTGGGGCTGTCACCCCCCCCCGGGGCAGTTTCACCCCCCAGGGGCAGTTTTACCCCCCCCCAAGGGCAGTTTTACCCCCCCCGAGGACAGATTCCCCCCCCCTTGGGGCATATTTACCCCCATTTGGGGTGTTTCACTCCCCCCAGGGGCAATTTTACCCCCCCAGGGGGCAGATTTCCACCCTTGGGGACAATTTCACCCCCCCTCGGGGCTATTTTACCCCCCCCCCGGGGCAGTTTCACCCCCCTAGCGTGAAATTTCCCCCCCCCTTTGGGGCAATTTCCCCTCCCCTTAGTGCATATTGCCCCCTCCTGGGGCATTTTTTGCCCCCTTTGGGGTAATTTGACCCCCCCAGGGGCTGTTTCACCCCCAGGGGCAGTTTCACCCCCCCCTTGGGGCAATTTCCCCTCCCCTTAGGGCAGTTCCCCCCCCTTGGGGTACTTTAACCCCCCCCCTTGGGGCATTTTATCCCCCCCCGGGGCATTTTTACCCCCCCAGGGGCAATTTTACCCCCCCCTTGGGGCAAATTTCCACCCTTTGGGGCAATTTAACCCCCCCTTGGGGACAATTCCTCTCCCTTCTTGTGGCAATTCCCCCCCCTTTTTGTCACACCCCCCTCCACTTCCTCCCCCACCCCAAAATAAGGGGCGGGGCTACAAAAAGGGGGGCGGGGCTTCCCCGATTTGCCCCCCCCGGGGCGGATCCGTCCCCTGTCCCCCCCCGTCCCTTCTCATCGCCTCGGCTCCGGCTGCCACCATGGGCCCCCCCCTGCCCCCCGCCCTCGTCCTTCTGCTCCTGGGTGAGTCCCCCCCCCCTTTTACCCCGCCTAACCCCCCCCAAAATCCCCCAAAACCCCCAAAAAGCCCCAATTCCACCCCAAAAATCTCCCCCCCCCCTTTATACCCCAATAGGGAACCACAGTGCCCCCCCCCAGCACCACAACTGCCCCCAAACCCCCCTCACCTTTTATTAGGGGGGGTCCCTTGGGTGCCCCCCCCACCCCCCCCCCCCATCCCAGGGGTCCCCAGTGTCCCCAAATCCCCCCCCCCGTCCCCATCCCCCCCCTTTTGGAAAGGGAAGTGGAAAAGGGGAAGTTGTGGGGGGGGGAAAAAGGGGAAGGGGGGGGCATTTGGGTGCCTGCGTTGTTTGTAAAGGGGGGGGGGGCACCCAAATGCCCCCCCCCCCTTATAGGGGGCAGTTTGGGGGGGCTCAGGGGGGGTTTTGTTGTTTTGCAGGGCTGGCTGCTGCGGATAGAGGTGAGGGGGGGGGATAGGGGGGGTCCCAGGGGTGGGGGGGGCAATTTGGGGGGGGGTGAAACATTGGGGAGGGGCTCAGTTGGGTGTGAAGGGGGAGATATTTGGGGGGCGGACACAATTTAGGGGGGCGGGATGTAAATTAGGGGAGGGGGAGAATGATGGGGGGGGCAGTTTTGGGGACACCCATTGGGGGGACCCATTTGGGGGGGGGACACCCGGGGGGGGTTTAACCATGGGGGGGGACCCATTTTGGGGGGACACCCAGGGGACCCATTGCAGGTAGGGGGTACCAATGGGGGGGGGGGAACCTTTGTGTGGGGTCCCATTTCCAGGGGAATCATTGGGGGGGGACCCAAACATGGAGGTCCCATTGTGGGGGACCCATTTTGGGGGGACACCCAGGGCGGACTTTTTCTGGGGGGACACCCAAGGAACCCTTTCCATAGGGGGAACCTTTGGTGGGGGGGAACCTTTGTGTGGGGTCCCATTTCCAGGGGAACCATTGGGGGGGACCAAACATGGAGGGTCCATGTGGGGGGACCCATTTTGGGGTTACACCCAAGGGGGACCCATTTTGGGGGGACATGTAGGGGACCCATTGTGGTTGGGGGGAACTTTTATGGGGGGGAACCTTTGTGCAGGCCTCAGTTTCAAGGGGAACATTTGGGGGGGGGAACCCAAACATGGAGGCCCCATGGTGGGGGACCCATTTTGGGGGGACACCTGAGGGACCCTTTCTATAGGGGGAACCTTTGGTGGGGGGAACCTTTGTGTGGGGACCCATTTCCAGGGGAACCATTGGGGGGGGGACCCAAACATGGAGGCCCCGCATTATGGGGGACCCATTTTGGGGTTACACCCAGGGGGGACCCATTTTGGGGGGACACCCAAGGGACCCATTATGGTGCGTGGGGGAACCTTTGTGGGGGGGAACCTTTGTGTGGGGTCCCATTTCCGGGAGGACCATTGGGGGAGGGACCCAAACATGGAGACCCCCATTATGGGGGACCCGTTTTGAGGGGACACCCGGGGGACCCATTATGGTGGGGGGGGGGACTTTTATGGGGGGGAACCTTTGTGTGGGGTCCCATTTCCGGGAGGACCATTGGGGGGGGGACCCAAACATGGAGACCCCATTGGGGGGGACCCATTTTGGGGGGACACCCGGGGGGGACCCTTTCTATAGGAGGAACCTTTATGAAGGGGAACCTTTCTGCACCCCCCCTATTTTGGGGGTAACATTGTGGGGGACCCATTTTGGGGTTACACCCGGGGGACCCATTTTGGGGGACACCCAGGGGACCCATTATGGTGGTAGTGGGAACCTTTGTGTGGGGGAACCTTTGTGTGGGGTCCCATTTCCGGGGGGGACGATTGGGGGGAGGGGACCCAAACATGGAGACCCCCATTATGGGGGACCCTTTTTAGGGGGACACCCAAGGGAACAATTGGGGACGGGGGGAACCTTTGGGGGGGGGAACCTTTGTGTGGGGTCCCATTTCCAGGGGAATCATTGGGGGGGGACCCAAACATGGAGGCCCCATTGTGGGGGACCCATTTTGGGGTTACACCCGGGGGACCCATTATGGTGGGTGGGAACCTTTGTGTGGGGGAACCTTTGTGTGGGGTCCCATTTCCGGGGGGAACCATTGGGGGGGGACCCAAACATGGAGGCCCCATTATGGGGGACCCATTTTGGGGGAACACCCGGGGGGGACCCTTTCTATAGAGGGAACCTTTGGGGGGGGGAACCTTTGTGTGTGCCCTGATTCTGGGGGCAACCATTGGGGGTTGGACCCAAACATGGAGACCCCATTGGGGGGGACCCATTTTGGGGGGACACCTGGGGGACCCATTATGGTGTGGGGGGGACTTTTATGGGGGGAACCTTTGTGCATGCCCCAATTTCGGGGGGAACCATTGGGGGGGGGACCCAAACATGGAGGCCCCATTGTGGGGGACCCATTTACAGGGGACACCCAGGGGACCCATTATGGTGGGGGGGGAACCTTTGTGTGGGGGGAACCTTTGTGTGGGGTCCCATTTCCAGGGGAATCATTGGGGGGGGGACCCAAACATGGAGGCCCCATTGTGGGGGACCCATTTTGGCGTTACACCCGGGGGACCCATTTTGGGGGGATACCCAGGGGACGCATGGGGGTTGGGGGACACCATTTTGGGGGGGAACCTTTGTGCAGGCCCCAGTTTCAGGGGGAACATTTGGGGGGGGAACCCAAACATGGAGACCCCCATTATGGGGGACCCATTTACAGGGGACACCCAGGGGACCCATTATGGTGGGGGGGGGAACCTTTGTGGGGGGGAACCTTTGTGTGGGGTCCCATTTCCGGGGGGAACCATTGGGGGGGGACCCAAACATGGAGGCCCCATTATGGGGGACCCATTTTGGGGGGACACCCGGGGGGGACCCTTTCTATAGGGGGAACCTTTGTAGGGGGGAACCTTTGTTTGGGGTCCCATTTCCGGGGGTCCCGCTGTCGCTGACGCGCGGTGCGCCCCTTTTTGTCTTCCCCCCCCCCCCCAGACTGCACCCCCTGCCTGCCGGGCCCGGCCCCTCTGGCCCTGCTGCTGGGCGCGGACGTGGCCCTGACCCTGCTGCTGGCGGGGGGGGCCTACTGCCTGGCCAGGAGGGGGCACGCAGGTGGGCGGGGCCTCGGGGGGCGGGGCTAAAGGGGGTGGGGTCAAAGGGGGCGGGGTCAAAGGGGGGTGGGGCCTGGGGGAGGAAGGGTGACATGGGGTGGGGCTAAAGGGGGTGGGGAGGTGGTAAGGGGGGGGCTACGGACAGGGTAGGAGGGGGTGGGGAGGTGGGCGGGGCTAAAGGGGGCGTGGCTAAAAGGGGGAGGGGTCAAAGGGGGCGTGGTCAAAGGGGGAGGGGCCAAAGGGGAGGGGGTAGAGGGGGTGGGGTCACATGGGGTGGGGAAAAGGGGGTGGGGAGGGGGCCTAATGAGAGGGGATGGGGAGGTGGGCGGGGCGAAAGGGGGCGGGGCTAAAGGGGGCGTGGTCAAAGGGGTGGGGCCTGGGGGAGGAAGGGTGGGGCTAAAGGGGGTGGGGACTGGGGTAAGGGGGTTTTACTGCCTGGCCAGGAGGGGGCACGCAGGTGGGCGGGGCTAAAGGGGGCGGGGCTAAAGGGGGTGGGGCTAAAGGGGGCGTAGTCAAAGGGGGAGGGGCCAAAGGGGGGGCTAAAGGGGGTGGGGAGGGGTAAGGGGGGGCTACTGACAGGGTAAGAGGTGGTGCCCAGGTGGGCGGGGCTAAAGGAGGAGGGGCTAAAGGGGCGTGGTCAAAGGGGGAGGGTCCGAAGGGGGCGTGGTCAAAGGGGGTGGGGCCTGGGGAGGAAGGGTGACATGGGGTGGGGGAAAGGGGGTGGAGAGGGGGTAAGGGGGGCTAATGAGAGGGTAGGAGGGGGTGAGGACGGGGGCGGGGCTAAAGGGGTGGGGCTAAAGGGGGCGTGGTCAAAGGGGGAGGGGCCAAAGGGGGGGTTAAAGGGGGGGGGGAGGGCGTAAGGGGGGTTTACTGCCTGGCCAGGAGGGGGGCACGCAGGTGGGCGGGGCTAAATGGGGGCGGGGCTAAAGGGGGAGGGGTCAAAGGGGGCGTGGTCAAAGGGGGAGGGGCCAAAGGGGAAGGGGCCAAAGGGGGGTTAAAGGGGGTGGGGAGGGGGTAAGGGGGGTTTACTGCCTGGCCAGGAGGGGGGCACGCAGGTGGGCGGGACTAAATGGGGGCGGGGCTACAGGGGGTGGGGTCAAAGGGGCGTGGTCAAAGGGGGAGGGGCGAAAGGGGAGGGGGTAGAGGGGGTGGGGTCATATGGGGTGGGGAAGGGATAAGGGGGGCCTACTGCTGGGTAGGAGGGGGTGGGGAGGTGGGCGGGGCTAAAAGGGGGCGGGGATAAAGGGGGCGTGGTCAAATGGGAGGGGCCAGAGGGTGGGGTCACGTGGGTGGGGCCTTAGGGGGAGGGGCTAAGGGGGAGGGGTCTGCGGGTTGGGGAGGGGCCAGGGAGGGGCAGGGTAATGCAGGAGGGGGCGTGTCCACTGGGGAGGGGGCGTGTCCAGGCATTGGGGGCGTGGTCAAGGAGGGAGGCTTAGGAAGGGGGCGGGGCTTCCCTGCTGACCCCGCCCCCCTCCCCCAGAGGTGCCGGAGAAGGCCCGCCCCCCGGAAATGGACCGGACCTATCAGGTGGGGACCTGACCCTTGACCCTTGACCCCTTGACCTTTGACCCCTGACCTTGACCTTTGACCTCTGGCCCTGACCTTTGACCTCTGACCCCCCCCAGGAGCTGCAGGGCGCCCGCACCGACATCTACAGCAGCCTCCGCGCCTGACCCCGCCCCCGGACTCGTGGCCACGCCCCCTCCCCTCAATAAACCCCCTTCAGCCCCATTTTGGCCTCATTTCGCCTTTTTTCGCCTCATTTCCGCGCCGTGACGTCACTCGGGAGCCCCCAACCAAGCCGAGAGGCGGCGAACCGCCTTGGTGACGTCATCACGCCGCGCCGGAAGCGCCGCGAGCTGAGCGGAAGTGGCGGGGGCAGACCGGAAGCGGCTCGCGGAGACCGGAAGCGGCTCCTGGCAGCCGGCATGGCGGCGGCGGCGGCGGCGGGGGCGGCTCCGGCGGCTCCGGCTGGGCCCGGGCCCGGGCCTGGGGGGTCCGGGGGGGAGGAGGAGGAGGAGGAGGAGCGGGGGGGGGGGGAGGAAGCGGCGCGGGAGCGGCCAAGAGCGGCGAGGAGCGGCTGAAGGAGATGGAGGCCGAGATGGCGCTGTGAGGGGGCGCGGTCACGTGGTTTGGGGGGGGGGGGGCGGGAGGGCGGGAGTCGCCATGGCAACGGGGCGCGGGAGGGGCCGGGTTGCTATGGGAACGGGGCGGGGTCACGTGGTTCTGGGGGGCTCCGGGGAGGGGTTGCTATGGGAACGGGGCGGGGTCACGTGGTTTGGGGGGGCTGGGAGGGCCGGGTTGCTATGGGAACGGGCTGGGTCACGTGGTTTGGGGGCTGGGAGGGCACGGTTGCTATGGGAACGGGTTCGGGGTCACGTGGTTATGGGGGGGCTCCGGGGAGGGGTTGCTATGGGAACGGGTGGGGCAAAGGGCGGGAAAGTGGGGTTGCTATGGGAACGGGGCGGGGTCACGTGGTGCTGGGGGCTCCGGGGAGGGGTTGCTATGGGAACGGGGCGGGCAAAGGGCGGGAAAGTGGGGTTGCTATGGGAACGGGGCGGGTCACGTGGGTCTGGGGGGGGGTTCTGGGGTTGCTATGGCGACGGGGGCGTGGCTCGGGGCATTCAGGGGGCGGGGCTTGGGTGCCATGGCAACGGGGGGCGGGGCTTATGGGGGGGTCTGTGGGTGTCCATGGTGACGGGGGCGGGGCTAAAGGGGGTGGGCGGGGGTTAAAGGGGTGGGC
>NC_140335.1:465509-524652 GCF_964211825.1 Aythya ferina | reverse complement strand
GGGATCTTCCACCGAAAGCGCCCTGGGATCTGGGATCCACCGCGGCAAGTGACCCGGTAGCGGCGCCCCCGGGGGCTGCGACTGCGATCCGGTGCCGAAACCAAGCGGGGCTCTGGCCCCAGCCGAGGGATCTGTCGGGGATCCGTCGGGGATCCGCTGGGGATCCGCTGGGGATCCGTTGGGGATCCGGTGCCCACCATGCCCCGCGCCTTCCTGGTGAAGAAGCCGTGCGTGGCCACGGCCAAGCGCAACTGGAGCGAGCTCCCGGACGAGCAGAGGGCTGAGATTTACGTCCCCAGTACGTGGGGGGGGTCCCGGGGGTCCGGGGGGGGGCACACACACGGGGGGGGGCACACAGGTGAGGGGGGGCACCCAGGTGTCTGGGGGGGGGACCCAGGTAAATGGGGGGGGACCCAGGTGTTTTGGGGGGGACCCAGGTGATTGGGGGGGGGGATTAGGGTTGGGGGGGGTCAGGGTTTGGGGGGGGGGCCAGGTAAATGGGGGGGGCACCCAGGTAAATGGGGGGGACCCAGGTGTTGGGGGGGACCCAGGTGATTGGGGGGGGGTCAGGTGTTGAGGGGGGGGGTCAGGGTTTGGGGGGGACACCCAGATGTTGGGGGGGGGTCAGGGTTTGGTTGGGGGACCCAGGTGTTGCGGGGGACCCAGGCGATGGGGGGGGGGTCAGATTTTTTGGGGGGGGCCCCAGGTGTTGAGGGGGGGGGATCAAGGTTGTGGGGAGGTCAGATCTGATGGGGGGGGAACCCAGATGATGAAGGGGGGGGGACACCCAGGTGACCCAAAGGGAGGGAGGGGGGGGTGAAAACGTTTGTGGGGGGGGGGCCCTTTTTCACCCTGCCCCCCCCCCCCGGCGCCAGGCCGTGATTAACCCCCTAATGACAGGCCCCGGGCACGGCCCCTCCCGGGTGGGGCCGAAGCCACGCGGCCCCCACCCACCCGTGTCCCCCCCCCCCCCCCCCCCCCACGCCCCACCCCCACTCCGGGGGGGGGGGCATTGGTGGATGTGGGGCAGCCCCGAGGGGTCCTGGGGGGGCACCGGGATGATGGGGGGGGGGGGAAAGGACCTTGGGGGGGGCACGGGGGGGGATATGGGGTCCCCAAAACCCTGAGTCCTTTATAGGGGACACCTGGGGGGGGGGGTTATGGGGTCCCCAGGCACCTGGGGGGGGGACATGGGGTCCCCAGGCACCTGGGGGGGGGCATGGGGGACACAGACACGTGGGGGGGGGCAATATGGGGTCCCCAAGGACTTGAGTCCTTTATATGGGACACTTGGGGGGGGGTTATGGGGTCCCCAGGCAGTTGGGGGGGGGCATGGGGGACATAGGCAGCTGGGGGGGGGCAATATGGGGTCCCCAAAAATACAGGTCCTTTAGGGTTTATGGGACACCTGGGGGGGGGGTTATGGGGTCACCGGGGGGGGGCATGGGGGACACAGACACCTGGGGGGGGGCAATATGGGGTCCCCAAAACCCTAAGCCCTTTATATGGGACACTTGGGGGGGGGACAGGGGGGGCCCAGGCACCTGGGGGGGGGTTATGGGGTCACCGAGGGGGGGCATGGGGGACACAGACACCTGGGGGGGGGCAATATGGGGTCCCCAAGGACTTGAGTCCTTTATATGGGACACTTGGGGGGGGGGGCACAAGGGACACCCAAGGCCCTGGGGGGGGGTTATGGGGTCCCCAGGCACAAGGGGGGGGGCAATATGGGGTCCCCAAAACCCTGAGTCCTTTATATGGGACACCTGGGGGGGGGCTATGGGGTCCCCAGGCACCTGGGGGGGCAATATGGGGTCCCCAAAACCCTGAGTCCTTTATATGGGACACTTGGGGGGGGGACAGGGGGGGCCCAGGCACCTGGGGGGGGGTTATGGGGTCACCGAGGGGGGGCATGGGGGACACAGACACCTGGGGGGGGGCAATATGGGGTCCCCAAGGACTTGAGTCCTTTATATGGGACACTTGGGGGGGGGGGCACAAGGGACACCCAAGGCCCTGGGGGGGGGTTATGGGGTCCCCAGGCACAAGGGGGGGGGCAATATGGGGTCCCCAAAACCCTGAGTCCTTTATATGGGACACCTGGGGGGGGGCTATGGGGTCCCCAGGCACCTGGGGGGGGCAATATGGGGTCCCCAAAACCCTGAGCCCTTTATATGGGACACTTGGGGGGGGGGACACCCAAGGCCCTGGGGGGGTGGGGGGGGGGGGGACACGAGGCCCGCCCGGCCACCTGGGTCCCCGCCAGGCCCTTGGGGGGGGGTGCGGGCGGGTGCTGGCGTCGCCCCCCCGGGCCCACGCGGGCGACACCCGCCGGAACCCCATAATTTGGGGCGCCGCGGCCAGAGCCGCCCCAACCGGTTGGGGGGGGGGGGGCCCCAGGGGGGTGGGGGGGGTTGGGGGGGGGTTGGGGGGGGGCCCCAACCTGCTCGGGTAAATGAGGGGGGGGGGGTTACAGGGGTTTGGGGGGGGTTACAGGGTTTTGGGGGGGGTGGTTTAATCGGGGGGGGGCTGTAATTAGTGCGGGGCTGTGATTTATGGGGTTGTCGTTTGGGTGTGGGGGGGTAATTGGGGGGGGTAATTAATTGGGGGGGTAATTGGGGGGGCTAATTGGGGGGGGGGCATTTGGGGGTCTTCATTCAGGGGAGCACATTTGGGGGGGGGCTCCTTCAGGGTGTCCCTATGGGGGGGTCCCAGTTTGTGGGGTCCTAATTGGGGGAGGTCCCCATTTGGGGTCCTCATTCAGGGGAGCACATTTGGGGGGGGCTCTTTCAGGGTGTCCCTATGGGGGGGTCCCCGTTTTTGGGGTCCTAATTGGGGGGGGTCCCCATTTGGGGTCCTAATTGGGGGGGGCATTCGGGGGTCTTCATTCAGGGGAGCACATTTGGGGGGGCTCCCTTAGGGTGTCCCTATGGGGGGGGGGTCCTCATTTGGGGCCCACATTTTGGGGGTGCCCCTAAGGGGGTCCCCATTTAGGGGTCTCCATTGGGGTGTCCCCATGGGGGGGGTCCCATATGTGGGGTTCCCATTTGGGGGGGTCTCACTGGGGACCCCAATCACGGTGCCCACTTTGGGGTCCCCTTTTTTGGAGGGGGGGGTCTCACTGAGGACCCCAATCACGGTCCCCAATTTGGGGGTCCCCTTTTTGGGGGGGGGGTCTCACTGAGGACCCCAACCACGTTCCCCAATTTGGGGTCCCCATGGGAGTCTCCCCCTTTCAGAGACCCCCATTTTACTTGAGGGGGGGGGGGTGGACCGTGTCGGGGGGGAGTTCAGACCCCCCCCCATGACCTATTTCCCCCCCCCCAGTCTGCCTGGGGGGCTGCGCCCTCCGCAGGGACCCCGAGCCGGCGGTGGCCGAGGCGCCCGCGTCCCCCGTGTCCCCCCTGGACATGACCCTGGGGGGGGCCGCTTTTGGGCCCCCCCCCATCCCCTCCCGCGCCCCCCACGGCTCCTTCCTGCACCCCAAGGGAAAAGTAAGTTTTTTAAAATTTTTTTAAAATTTTTTTATATATATTTTTTTTGGGGGGGGGGTCCTGGAGCTGGAGGGGGAGGGGGGAGATGCCCAGAATACGGGGGGGGGTCCCAGGGGTGGTGGTGGTGGGGGGGGGTCCCAGTGAATGGGGTCTTGGTAATGGGGGAGGTCACTGTTATTGGGGGGGTGGGGGGGGGCTGGGGGGGTCTTTGTGATTGGGGGGGGGGTCGTTGTGATGGGGGGGGGGGATAATTAATTGGGGGTTGTCGATAATTGGGGTTTTTCTATGATTTGGGGTTTTCTTTGATTGGGGGGGCTCAATAATTGGGGGGGGGTCCTGATGATTAGGGGGGGGGTCTTGATGATTGGGAGGGGGTCTTGATGATTGGGGGGGGTCCTGATGATTAGGGGGGGGTCCTGATGGTTGGGGGGGTGTTCTGATGATTGGGGGGGGGTCCTGATGATTAGGGGGGGTTCTGATGACTGGGGGGGGTCTCCCATGTTTTGGGGTCCCCTGATGATTAGGGGGGGGCCCTGATGATTGGGGGTGGGGTTCTGATGATTGGGGAGGGGGTCCTGATGATTAGGGGGGGGCCCTGATGATTGGGGGGGGGTCCTGATGACTGGGGGGGGTCTCCCATGTTTTGGGGTCCCCTGATGATTAGGGGGGGGCCCTGATGATTGGGGGGGGGTCCTGATGACTGGGGGGGGTCTCCCATGTTTTGGGGTCCCCTGATGATTAGGGGGGGCCCTGATGATTTGGGGGGGGGTCCTGATGATTGGGGGGGGGTCTCCCATGTTTTGGGGTCCCCTGATGATTAGGGGGGGACCCTGATGATTTGGGGGGGGGGTCCTGATGATTGGGGGGGTCTCCCATGTTTTGGGGTCCCCTGATGATTAGGGGGGGCCCTGATGATTGGGGGTGGGGTTCTGATGATTGGGGGGGGGTCCTGATGATTAGGGGGGGGCCCTGATGATTGGGGGTGGGGTTCTGATGATTGGGGAGGGGGTCCTGATGATTAGGGGGGGGGTCCTGATGATTGGGGGGGGTCTCCCATGTTTTGGGGTCCCCTAATTGGGGGTCCCCATGACAGCATCTCCTTAAGAGGGGGGGTCCCGGGGGGTCCCACCCAAAGAGGGGGGGTCCCACCTTAACCCCCCCCCTCACCCCTTTATATCTCCAGGTCCCATCGGGTCCCATCGGCGTCCCCCTCCCCGGGGGAGGGGGGGGTCCCCGTTGTTGCCGCCGGGGGGGTGCCGGGGGGGGGGGAGCTGTTCTCCTGCCCCGTGTGCCAGAAGAGTTTCGGGTTCCAGCGGATGCTGAACCGGCACCTGAAGTGCCACAGCGAGGTGAAACGCCACCTCTGCCCCTACTGCGGGAAGGGCTTCAACGACACCTTCGACCTCAAACGCCACGTCCGAACCCACACGGGTCAGGGGGGGGGACGCCGTGGGGGTGGGGGGGGTGGGGGGAGGGTGGGGAGGGGGTGGGGAGGGGAAGGGGTGGGGTGGGGTGGGGATGGGGATGGGGTGGGGTGGGGAGGGGATGGGGTGGGGATGGGGATGGGATGGGGATGGGGTGGGGAGGGGATGGGGATGGGATGGGGATGGGATGGGGAAGGGGTGGGGAGGGGATGGGGATGGGATAGGGATGGGGATGGGGATGGGGAGGGGATGGGGATGGGATGGGGATGGGGTGGGGATGGGGTGGGGTGGGGAAGGGGTGGGGAGGGGATGGGGATGGGGATGGGATGGGGTGGGGAGGGGATGGGGATGGGGATGGGGTGGGGAGGGGATGGGGATGGGATTGGGATTGGATGGGTATGGGGAATGGGATGGAAATGGGATGGGGATGGAAATGGGATGGGGATGCGATGGGATGGGGTGGGGAAGGGGTGGGGATGGGATGGGGATGGGGATGGGGATGGGGATGGGGTGGGGATGGGGTGGGGATGGGGTAGGGTGGGGAGGGGATGGGGATGGGGATGGGGATGGGGTGGGGAGGGGATGGGGTGGGGAGGGGATGGGGATGGGGTGGGGGATGGGATGGGGATGGGATGGGGATGGGGATGGGGTGGGGAGGGGATGGGGATGGGGAGGGGAAGGGGTGGGGAGGGGATGGGGATGGGATGGGGAGGGGATGGGATGGGGATGGGGATGGGGATGGGGATGGGGGATGGGATGGGGTAGGGTGGGGAGGGGATGGGGATGGGGTGGAGAGGGGATGGGGTGGGGAGGGGATGGGATGGGGATGGGGATGGGATGGGGATGGGGAGGGGATGGGGTGGGGAGGGGAAGGGGATGGGATGGGATGGGATTGGGATGGGGATGGGATGGGGATGGGGAGGGGATGGGGATGGGATGGGGAGGGGATGGGGATGGGATGGGATTGAGATGAGATTGGGATGGGGATGGAGATGGAGATGGGGATGGAAATGGGATGGGGATGGGATGGGATGGGATGGGGATGAGGAAAGGGCTTGGGATGGGGATGGAGAAGGGAATGGGGATGGGACGGGGATTGAGATGGGATTGGGATGGGGATGGAGATGGAGAAGGAGAACGGAATGGGAAAGGAGATGGGTCTGGGGATGGGGATGGGATGGGATTGGGATGAGGATGGGATGGAGATGGGGATGGGGATAGGGACAGAGATGGAGACAGAGAACAGAATAGGACAGGAGCTGGGTCTGGGGATGGGACGGGGATGGAGATGGGATGGGATTGAGATGGGATTGGGATGGGGATGGAGATGGGATGGGGATGAGGAAAGGGCTTGGGATGGGGATGGAGAAGGGGAATGGGGATGGGAAAGGAGATGGGTCTGGGGATGGAGATGGGATGGGGATGGGATTGAGATGGGATTGGGATGGGGATGGAGAAGGGAATGGGGATGGGATGAGGATGGAGATGGGATGGAGAAGGAGACCAGAACAGGACAGGAGCTGGGTTCTGGGCACCGAGCCGGATCTGGAATCCCCCCATTGACCCCATTACCCCCCCCACCCCCCTTTCATCCTCCAGGCGTGCGCCCCTACAAGTGCAGCCTGTGCGAGAAGGCGTTCACGCAGCGCTGCTCGCTGGAGTCCCACCTGAAGAAGATCCACGGCGTGGCGCAGCGCTACGCCTACAAGGGAGCGGCGCGCCAAGCTCTACGTCTGCGAGGAGTGCGGGGGCACGGCCGACAGCCAGGACGCCCACCTGGCCCACCTCCGCCAGCGCCACCCCCACAGCCCCCTCCTGGCCAAGCTGGCCCGAAAAGCCGCCGCCGCCGCCGCCGCCGCTGCTGCAGCCCCCCCACCTCCACCCCAAGCCCGTGGACCCCCCCCTTCCATCCCTGCTGCTGTTGCTGGGCCCCCCCGCCTCCTGCCGCCGCCCTAAGGGGTCGGGGGGTGAGAGCTTGGGGTGGTGGGGCAGGCGCCCTTTAGGGTTAGGGCATGACCCCTCTAGGGGCAGGGCATGACCCCTTTAGGGTTAGGGCATGACCCCTTTAGGAGCAGGGCATGCCCATTTGGGATCAGAGCCCCCACCCCTGATAAGGTCATGCCCCCTTTAGGGTCAGGCCCCACCCCTTATCAGGTCACGCCCCCTTTAGGGTCAGGTCACGCCCCCTTTAGGGTTAGGTCATGCCCCTTTAGGGTCAGGTCATGCCCCCTTGGGGTCAGGTCACACCCCTTTGGGATCAGACCCCCACCCCCAAATCAGGTCATGCCCCCTTTAGGGTCAGGCCCCACCCTTGATAAGGTCATGCCCCCTTTAGGGTCAGGCCACGCCCCCTTTAGGGTCAGGCCATGCCCCTTTGGGATCAGACCCCCACCCCCAAATCAGGTCATGCCCCCTTTAGGGTCAGGGCATGCCCCTTTGGATCTGGCCACGCCCCCTTTAGGGGAAGGCCACGCCCATATGGGATGAGACCCGCCCCCCCCCCGAATCAGGTCATGCCCCTTTAGGGTCAGGCCACGCCCCCTTGGGATCTGGCCACGCCCCCTTGGGATCAGACCCCCACCTCCGAATCAGGTCATGCCCCCTTTAGGGTCAGGCCACGCCCCCTTGGGATCTGGCCACGCCCCCTTGGGATCAGGGCACACCCCCTTGGGGATCAACCCACGCCCCATTGAGGTCCAAGCCACGCCCCCTTGGGATCAGGCCACGCCCCCAGGGAATTAACCCTACTCATTAGGGCAGCAGCCTTGCTCCATTCGAGGCAGTGGCCACGCCCCTTTAAAGCACTGACCACGCCCCCATTAAATCCCCGGCCACGCCCCTTAAAAGCATAGACCACGCCCCATTAAAGCACTGGCCACGACCTTTTGATGCACTGACCACGCCCCCTTGATGAAGTAGCCCCGCCCCCTTGGGGTTAAGCCCCGCCCCCTCCCCTTTGGGGCACCGGCTGTGCCCCTTTAAGAGGCAGGCTCCGCCCCCTTGGGGAACAGGCCACGCCCCTTTTGTGCACTGGCTCCACCCCCTACCGCGCACAAGCCACGCCCCCTTCGGGACCCCCCCAGCACCTGCCTGCACGATAGGCCCCGCCCCCTCCGCTGCTTGCACCCGCCCCTCCCCAGACCCCGCCCCTCGGGCAGGCCCCGCCCCCGGGAACACGCCACGCCCCCCGGGCTGGCCCCGCCCCAGCTGTTCCCCCCCTCCTCCCCCCCCCCCTCCCCTCTGGCGCTGTGGGCAGGGGAGGGGAGCGGCCATAAAGCTCGATGCGGTCACCTATAGGGTCCTGTGGTCGTCTGTGGGGTCCTGCGGGCACCTATAGGGCCCTGTGGTCATCTATGGGGTCCTGTGGTCGTCTATAGGGTCTTGTGGTCGTCTATAGGGCCCTGCGTTCATATATAGGGTCCCGTATTCACCTATAGGGTCCTGTGCTCATCTATGGGGTCCTTTGGTCATCTATAGGGCCCTGTGCTCTCCTACAGGGCCCTGTGGTCATCTGTGGGGTCCTGCGGTGATCTATAGGGTCCTGTATTCACCTATAGGCTGCTGTGGTCATCTATAGGGTCCTGCGGTCACCTATAGGGCCCTGTGCTCTCCTATAGGGCCTTGTGGTCACCTATAGGGTCCTGTGCTCATCTATGGGGTCCTGTATTCACCTATAGGCTTATGGGGTCATCTATAGGGTCCTGCAGTCGCCTATAGGGCCCTGTGTTCACCTATAGGGCCCTGTGGTCATCTATAGGGTCCTGCGGTGATCTATAGGGTCCTGTGCTCACCTACAGGGCCCTGTGCTCTCCTATAGGGTCTGGTGGTCATCTGTGGGGTCCAGGGGCACCTATAGGGTCCTGTATTCATCTATAGGGCCCTGTGGTCATATATAGGGTCCTGTGCTCATCTATGGGGTCCTGTATTCACCTATAGGCTTATGGGGTCATCTATAGGGTCCTGCAGTCGCCTATAGGGCCCTGTGTTCACCTATAGGGCCCTGTGGTCATCTATAGGGTCCTGCGGTGATCTATAGGGTCCTGTGCTCACCTACAGGGCCCTGTGCTCTCCTATAGGGTCTGGTGGTCATCTGTGGGGTCCAGGGGCACCTATAGGGTCCTGTATTCATCTATAGGGCCCTGTGGTCATATATAGGGTCCTGTGCTCATCTATGGGGTCCTGTATTCACCTATAGGCTGCTGTGGTCTTCTATAGGGTCCTGCGGTCGCCTATAGGGCCCTGTGCTCTCCTATAGGGTCCTGTGCTTATCTATAGAGCCCTGTATTCATCTATAGGGTCCTGTGGTCGTCTATAGGGCCCTGTGGTCACCTATAGGGTCCTGTGCTCATCTATGGGGTCCTGTATTCACCTATAGAGCCCTGTATTCACCTATAGGGTCCTGTGCTCTCCTATAGGGCCCTGTGCTCACCTATAGGCTCCCGCGTCCCCTCTGAATCCCCCCAAAACATTGCGGAGCCCCCCCCCGTGCCCCCCCCCCCCATCCCCTATAGCCCCAGGGGCCGCCTATAGCCCCCCCCTCCACCACAGTGGGGGGGGGTGGCTGGATCCTATAGGGGACACCTCTATAGGGCCTATAGGGCAGCCCCCCCAGCATGGAAACTGCGAGGTGGGGGCCACAAGGGACCTGGCTATAAGGGGGGGGGGGGCACCCTATAGGAAAGGCCCCCCCCCCCCAGCAGATGGGGGGGGGGGACACGGGGACCCTATAGGATCTATAGGGACGCAGGCAGCACGGTTAGTCCAGTCTTTATTGCCCGGGCCCCCCCTTTTCTTGGGGGGGGGCTGTGGGGAGGGGGGGGGGCAGCAGAAATCAGGGGGCCCCCCCCTTCCAGGTTTGTTCCCATGGGGGGGGGGGGGGCGCCTCCCCCCTCTCCTCCCCCCCCCAAATTCCAGTCTTTTCCCGGCCTTTGGTCACAGACTCCATTCGCCCCCCCCCCCCTTAAGTGAGGACCCCCCCCCCCAAAAAAAAAAATTTGGGGTGGGGGGGGGGCGTTTGGCATCAATATCTGGGGCAGCAGCAGCTTGGGGGGGGGAGGAGCTCACCAGGACCCCCCCCCCCAAAATTCTGAGACCCCCACTAAGGCAGCATGGCAGGGCATGGCCCCCCCCCGGGAGGGGTGGGGTGTCGCCCCCCCCCCCCCCAAAAAAAATTCCAGGGCAGAGTTAATGTAAAAAGAAAGGGGGGGGGGGTGTCTCTAAACCCCCCCCCAAAAATAAACTAAGGTTAGAGGGGACCCAAAGCTTGGGACCCCCCCTCTAGTGTGCTAGAAGCTCCCCCCCCCCCAAAAAAAAATAATAAAAAATAGTATTAAGGCCCCCAAAATATGGTGCCCCCCCCCCCAAGGGGCTGGGTTGCCCCAAAAGGGATGAATTCAGCCCAAAAAAAGGCTCAAGATGTACCCAAAGGGGCTGAAAAGCTCACAAAAAGGGACCCCCCCCCCAAAAAAAATAAAAAAAGGGGTTGGTGTGCCCCAAAAGGGATGAAATGAGCCCAAAAGGGGGAAAGGCCCCCCCGGAATGGGGTGAGCCCCCCCCGAAATGGGGTGAAACCCCCCCAAAATGGGGCGAAACTCCCCAAAAACTGGACAAACACCCCCAAAAAGGGAAGAACCCCCCCCCAAAAAAAATGGGGTGAAACCCCCTAGAAATGGGGGAGACCCCCCCCCAAAAAAAAGGATGAAATGCTCTCGAAACCGGGGTGAAATGCTCAAAACTGGGGCGAAATGCTCAAAAATAGGTGAAATGCTCAAAAATAGGTGAAATGCTCAAAAATAGGTGAAATGGTCAAAAAAAGGGTGAAATGCTCAAAAAAAGGGGGGGGGGAAGCTGGGTGGGCTGAGATTTTTTTGGGGGGGCTGAGATTTTTTTTGAGTGTGCTGAGATTTTTTTTGGGGGGCTGAGATTTTTTTTTGAGTGTGCTGAGATTTTTTTGGGGGGGCTGAGATTTCTTTTTGAGTGTGCTGAGATTTTTTTTTGAGGGGCTGAGATTTTTTTGAGGGGCTGAGATTTTTTTGGGGGGGCTGAGATTTTTTTGGGGGGGGGGCTGAGATTTTTTTTGGGGGGCTGAGATTTTTTTTTGAGTGTGCTGAGATTTTTTTTTTGAGTGTGCTGAGATTTTTTTGAGGGGCTGAGATTTTTTTTGAGGGGCTGAGATTTTTTTGGGGGGCTGAGATTTTTTTTTGAGTGTGCTGAGATTTTTTTTTGAGGGGCTGAGATTTTTTTTTGAGTGTGTTGGGATTTTTTTTTGTTTTTGGGGTGCCCCCCCCCCCAAAAAAAAATTACTCTATCTCCACGATGAGGTCGTCGCCCTCCAGGCTCATGCCGGGGCGCACGTGGAGGCGGGCGACCGTGCCCCCCAGGGGGGCCGTGACCACCGTCTCCATCTTCATGGCGCTGAGCACGCAGAGGGGGGCCCCCTTCTCCACCCGCTCCCCCACCTCCACCCTCACCTCCACCACCTCCCCCGGCATGGGGGCCCCCACCTGCCCCTTGGCCCCCCGATCGGCCTTGGGGTGCACGTGCATCTCCTTTTTTTTTTGGGGGGGGGGAGAAAAGAAATATAAGGGAGGGGGGAGAAAAAAATATAAGGGGGAGAGAAAAAATATATAAGGGGGGGAGAAAAAAATATATAAGGGGGGAGAAAAAAAATATAAGGGGGGGAGAAAAAAATATAAGGGGGGGGAGAGAAAGAAAAAAAAATATAAGAGGGGGGAGAAAAAAATATAAGGGGGGGGGAAAATATAAGGGGGGGGAGAGAGAAGAAAAATATAGGGGGGGGGTTGGTATGGGTGCCCTGTTTTGTGAGATGCCCCCCTCGTTTCCATCAGGACCCCCCCCCAAGTCCCCTATGACCCCCCCATGTCTCCCAGGACCCCCTCCATATTCCCCAGGGCCCCCCCATGTCCCCTATGATCCCCCCACATCCCCTAGGACCCCCCCATATGTCCCAGGACCCCCCCATGCCCCCCCATCCCCCGTGACCCCCCCACTCCCCCCCTTGACCCCCCCAGACCCCTCCCTACCCCCCCAATCCCCCTCCAACCCCCCCCAACCCCCCCTCCAACCCCCCCAATACCCCCCCCGCCCCCCCCCACACCCCAAAACCCTCCTGCATCCCCCGTGCCCCCCCCCACTCCCCCCCTTGACCCCTCCAGCCCCCTCCCTACCCCCCCAATCCCCCTCCAACCCCCCCCAACCCCCCCTCCAACCCCCCCAATCCCCCCTCCAACCCTCCCCAATCCCCCCTCAACCCCCCCCCAGCCCCCCCCCGGCCCCCCCCCGACCCCCCCCCACCTTTAAGGCCTGCGTGTCGCGCACGAGGATGGAGCGCAGCTGCCCGTTGAGCTCGAAGAAGACCTCGCGCTGCCCGGCCGCGTTCAGGTCGCCCAGCGCCAGCGCCTTGATGTGCAGCGTCTTGCCCCGCTCCAGCTCCACCTGCGCCGGGGGGGGGCTCGGGGTGAGCGTGCAAGGGCGTGCGAGGGTGTGTGAGGGCGTGTGAGGGTGTGCGAGGGCGTGTGAGAGTGTGCAAGGGTGTGCAAGAGCGTGCAAGGGTGTGCAGGAGTGTGCAAGGGTGTGAGAGGGCGTGAGAGGGCGTGCGAGGGAGTGTGAGAGCGTGCAAGGGTGTGCAAGGGTGTGCAAGAGCGTGCAAGGGTGTGAAGGGGTGTGCAAGGGTGTGAGAGGGCGTGTGAGAGCGTGCAAGGGTGTGCGAGGGTGTGCAAGGGTGTGCAGGAGCGTGCAAGGGTGTGAGAGGGCGTGCAAGGGCGTGTGAGGGTGTGCGAGGGCGTGTGAGAGTGTGCAAGGTGTGTGGGAGTGTGCAAGGGTGTGCAAGGCGTGTGAGAGTGTGCAAGGGTGTGCAAGGGCGTGTGAGGGCATGCAAGGGCATGCAAGGGTGGGTGAGGGCGTGCAAGGGTGTGCAAGAGCGTGCAAGGGTGTGAAGGGGTGTGCAAGGGTGTGAAAGGGTGTGAAGGGGTGTGCAAGGGCGTGTGAGGGTGTGCAAGAGTGTGAAGGGGTGTGCAAGGGTGTGAAAGGGTGTGCAAGGGTGTGCAGAAGTGTGCAAGGGCGTGTGAGGGCGTGCAATGGTGTGAGAGGGCGTGCAAGGGTGTGAGAGAGTGTGCAAGGGTGTGCAGGAGCGTGCAAGGGTGTGAGAAGGTGTGCGAGGTGTGTGGGAGTGTGCAAGGTGCGTGGGAGTGTGAGGGTATGGAGGAGCGTGCAAGGGCGTGCAAGGGTGTGTGGGAGTGTGCAAGGGTGTGAAGGAGAAGCCCCGCCCACCCCCACAAGCCCCGCCCACCCCTCTCCCACACCAACCCCTGTTCCACCCCAGTCCCCTCCCACCCCCAAGCCCCTCCCACCCGAAGCCCCGCCCACCCCAAGCCCCGCCCACCCCCCACAAGCCCCTCCCACCCCCACAAGCCCCGCCCACCCCTCACCCACATCAAGCCCTGCTCCACCCCAGTACCCCTCCCACCCCAACCCCTCCCACCCCAAGCCCCTCCCACCCCAAACCCCGCCCACCCCAAGCCCCTCCCACCCCCCATAAGCCCCGCCCACCTCGAACTCCTCGGCGATGGTGGGCCCCTCCAGGAAGAGGCGGGTGCCCAGGCAGGAGACGGGGCCGAAGCTGGAGGCGAAGGCGCGGAAGTCGCCGTACACCTTGGGGTACAGCGCGGCCGACAGCAGCTCCTCGGGGCTGGGGGGGGCCCCGTCCCGCGCCCCCAGCTCCTGGCTCAGCGCCTCGAAGTCCAGGGGGGGCAGCGAGGCCCCCGGGCGCCCCTCCACCCGCGGCAGGTCCTTCAGCACCTGGATATGGGGGGGGGAGAAGGATGCTGGTGTTGCCATGGCGACTGCTGGCATGGCAACCGGGTGATAGGAGCTGTTGCTAGGGGCTGTTGCCATGGCAACCGGCTGTAGGACCTGTTGCTAGGGGCTGTTGCCATGGCAACTGGTTGTAGGACCCGTTAATAAGGGCTGTTGCCATGGCAACCAGCTGTAGAACCCGTTGCTAAGGGCTGTTGCCATGGCAACCAGCTGTAGGACCCTTTACTAAGGGCTGTTGCCATGGCAACCGGCTGTAGCATCCTTTATTAATAGCTGTTGTCATGGCAACGGGCTGTAGGACCCTTTACTAAGGGCTGTTGTCATGGCAACGGGCTGTAGGACCCGTTGCTAAGGGCTGTTGCCATGGCAACCAGGCACTAGGACCTGTTGCTAGGGTCTGTTGCCATGGCAACCGGCTGTAGGACCCGTTGCTAAGGGCTGTTGCCATGGCAACCGGCTGTAGGACCGTTGCTAGGGGCTGTTGTCATGGCAACCGGGCACTAGGACCCATTGCTAGGGGCTGTTGCCATGGCAACCAGCTGTAGGACCTGTTGCTAGGGGCTGTTGCCATGGCAACGGGCTGTAGGACCCTTTACTAAGGGCTGTTGTCATGGCAACCGGCTGTAGGACCCGTTGCTAAGGGCTGTTGCCATGGCAACCGGCGCTGGTACCCGTTGCTATGCTGGGCCCATCGTCATGGCAACGAATCCTGCCTGCCTCCTGCAGCAAAGCCTCCCAGTCCCTTCCCAGTGCATCCCAGTGCCCCCCAGTTCTCTCTAGTCCTCTCCCAGTGCCCCCCCGGTCCTCTCCTAGTGTCCCCCCAGTCCCCTCCCAGTCCTCCCAGTCCCCTCCCAGTCCTCCCAGTTCCCCCCAGTCCTCCCTAGTCCCCTCCTAGTGCCCCCCCAGTCCCCTCCCAGTCCTCCCAGTTCTCCCAGTCCCCTCCCAGTGCCCCCCAGTCCTCCCTAGTCCCCTCCCAGTGCCCCCCAGTCCCCTCCCAGTGCATCCCAGTCCCTTGCACCCCCCCCCAGCACTCTCCCAACCCCTCCCAGCCCCACCCAGCACCCTCCCAGCGCTCCCCAGTCCCTCCCAGTACCCCCCCAAACCCTTCCCAGTTACCCTCCAATCCACCCCAGCTCCCTCCCAGCTCTCCCAGTTTCCCTCCCAGCCCCTTCCCAGTCCCTCCCACAACTCACCCGGGAGCGGAAGGGCTCGGGGAAGCCCCCCGGGGGGGTGCCGATGTAGCCCTGCAGGAATTCCACCACGGAGACGGGGAAGGAGAGCTCGTCCGCCCGCGCCTCCACCTCCTCGCGGGACAGCCCGTTCTGCACCATGAACTGCGCCAGGTCCCCCACCACCTTGGACGACGGCGTCACCTGCCCCCCGAAAACGGCCCCCAAAACCGGCGTCACCCAGCGCGGTGGCACCCCAGGGTGGCGCCCTGCCCGGGGAGGGCACCATGATGGTGTTTCTAGAGGGAGAGTCGCATAAAGAGGAACCATGGGGAGCACCCAACCTGTGGGGAGCACCCATCCCGTGGAGAGCACCCAACCCATGGGGAGCACCCAACCCATGAAGATCATCCCATGAAGACCACCCACCCCATGAAGACCACCCACCCCATGGAGACCATCCCATGGAGAACACCCATCCCATGGAGAGCACCCATCCCATGGAGAGCACCCAACCCATGAAGAGCACCCAACCCATGGAGACCACCCCATGAAGACCACCCACCCAATGGAGAGGATCCCATGAAGACCACCCACCCCATAGAGAGCACCCACCCCATGGAGAGCATCCCACAAAGACCACCCATCCCATAGAGACCACCCACCCAATGGAGAGGATCCCATGAAGACCACCCATCCCATGAAGAGCACCCAACCCGTGGAGAGCACCCATCCCATGAAGAGCACCCAACCCATGGAGAGCACCCATCCCATGAAGACCACCCACCCCATGAAGACCACCCCATGAAGAGCACCCAACCCATGGAGAGCACCCCATTGAGACCACCCACCCCATTGAGACCACCCATCCCATAGAGAGCACCTCGACCCATGGAGAGCACCCAACCCATGAAGACCATCCCACGAAGACCACCCATCCCATGAAGACCACCCACCCAACGGAGGGGATCCCATGAAGATCACCCATCCCATGGAGAGCACCCAACCCATGGAGAGCACCCAACCCATGGAGACCACCCACCCCCTGAAGACCACCCACCCCATGAAGAGCGTCCCATTGAGACCACCCACCCCATGGAGACCACCCACCCCAGGGAGCCCACCCCACAACCACCACCCCACGGAGACCACCCCATTGAGACCACCCACCCCATGAAGAGCACCCATCCCATGAAGACCACCCACCCCATGAAGACCACCCATCTCATAGAGAGCACCCAACCCATGAAGACCATCCCACGAAGACCACCCACCCAACGGAGGGGATCCCATGAAGACCACCCACCCCCCGCCCCCACCCTCACCTTAATGAGATCCCCCAGGATCTTGTTGGCCTCGGCGTAGGCTCTCTTCACCTCCTTGAACTTGTGGCCCAGCCCCATGGCGTGGGCCTGGAAGTGGAGGTTGGTGTACTGCCCCCCCGGGATCTCGTTCTCGTAGACGTCCGCGTTGCCCGACTTCATGGTGGCCGTGCAGTCGAAGGCGGCGTAGAGCGCCCGCGCCGCCTCCCAGTACTCGCTGTACTCGAACACCCGCTCCAGCGCGATGCCTGGGGGGGGGGGGGGACGAGGCGTGAGGTTTGGGGAGGGGGACGACCCTGGGGGGGTGCCGCGCTTGGCGGGGCAGCAAGGGTTGGGGGGAAGCCGTGGAGGGGGCGTCCGAGGGGTTGGGCGCAATGGTGGGGTTGTGGTGGCGTTGGCATGGCCGTGGTGGCATTGGTGTGGCCGTGGTGGCATCACCAGGATCATGGTGGCATTGGCATGGCCATGGTGGCATTGGCAGGGCCGTGGTGGTGTTGGCATGGCCATGGTGGCATTGGTGTGGCCGTGGTGGCATCACCAGGATCGTGGTGGCATTGGCATGGCCGTGGTGGCATTGGCGTGGCCGTGGTGGCGTTGGCATGGCCGTGGTGGCATTGGCAGGATCGTGGTGGCATTGGCATGGCCGTGGTGGCGTTGGCATGGCCGTGGTGGCATCACCACGGCCAGGGGAGGATTGGCAGGATGGCGGTGGCATTGCCATCACCACAGTGGCATTGCCGTGACCACGATGGCACCGACACGATTTTGGTAGCATCTCCACGACCACGGTGCCACCTCCATGGCCACGGTAGCATCACCACGACCACGATACCACCCCCACAACCACGATTCCACCCCCATGACCACGATATCACCCCCACGACCACAATACCCCCCCCCCAACCACAGGACCACCCCCACAACCACAAGACCCCCCCCACGACCACAAGACCACCCCCACAACCACGTTATCACCCCCACGACCACGATTCCACCCCCACGGCCACGATTGCACCCCCACGACCCCGATACCAGCCCCACGACCACGTTATTGCCCCCATGACCACGATACCACCCCCATGACCACAATACCCCCCCCACGACCACAAGACCACCCCCACAACCACGTTATCACCCCCACAACCACGATTCCACCCCCACAACCACAAGACCCCCCCTACAACCACGATACCCCCCCCACAACCACAAGACCACCCCCACGACCACGATTCCACCCCCATGACCACGATACCCCCCCCACGACCACAAGACCCCCCCTACAACCACAATACCCCCCCCACGACCACATTATCACCCCCACGACCCTGATACCCCCCCCACAACCACGATTCCACCCCCACAACCACAGGACCACCCCCACGACCACGTTATCACCCCCACGACCACAAGACCACCCCCACCACCACCCTACCCCCCCCCCCCAACCACAATACCCCCCCCACAACCACAGGACCACCCCCTCGACCACGATACCCCCCCCACGACCACCCTACCCCCACCACCCACCACCTCGTGGACCACCCCCACCACCACCCTACCACCCCCCCCACCACCTCGTGGCCCCCCCCCCCCACCACCCCCTTACCCGTATCCAGCGGGGTCCCCCGGGCGCAGGCCACCAGGGCGCCCATGCTGGGCTGCGAGGTCATCCCGGCCATGGCGTCCACGGCCACGTCCACCACGTCGGCGCCGGCGTGGGCGGCCGCCAGCATGGAGGCCACGGCGGCCCCGGCGGTGTCGTGGGTGTGGACGTGGAGGGGCACCTCGGGGAAACGGTCCCGCAGGGCCCCCACCAGCAAGCGGGCGGCCGCCGGGGTCAGCAGCCCCGCCATGTCCTGGGGAAGGGGGGTTTTGGGGGGTGAGGGGGGGGGTCCTAAATCCCATCCTGAGCCCCCCCACTCCTGTCCTGACCCCCCACCCCGAGGGGTAGGAGTATGCTGAGTTTCTGATTCCAGATCCTAAAAGCTGTCCCAAGACATCCTAAATGTCCCAGGACCCCCAAATCCCCCTTCTGCCCCCCCCCCAGGACCCATCCTAAATGCCCCAGGATCCCCAAATCCCCCTTCTGCCCCCCCCAGGACCCATCTCAAGCCCCCCCAAACCCAACCCAAACCCCCCAGCATCCCCAAATCCCCCTTCTGCCCCCCCCCCCAGGACCCACCCCAAACCCCCCAGGATCCCCAAATCCCCCTTCTGCCCCCCCCCGGACCCATCCTAAATGCCCCAGGATCCCCAAATCCCCCTTTTGCCCCCCCCAGGACCCATCTCAAGCCCCCCCAAACCCAACCCAATCCCCCCAGGATCCCCAAATCCCCCTTCTGCCCCCCCATACCCATCCCAAGCCCCCCCCTCCAGGAACCCCCAACCCCCACAACACCCCCCAAATCCCCCTCCCCATGCCCCATACCCCTCTCCCACCCCCCCAGGACCCCCCTCCCCATACCCTAGGGACCCCCAACCCCCCTAAATCCCCCTCCCCACACCCCATACCCCTCTCCCACCCCCCCAACGCCCCCCTCCTCACACCCCACGGACCCCCAACCCCCCCAACACCCCCCCAGCTCCCCTTTCCCACCCCCCAGGCTCCCCCTCCCCATATCCCAGGGACCCCCAACCCCCCCAACACCCCCTCCCCACACCCCACGGACCCCCAATCCCCCCCAACACCCCCCAACTCCCCCTCCCCATACCCTAGGGACCCCCAACCCCCACAACACCCCCCAAATCCCCCTCCCCATGCCCCATACCCCTCTCCCACCCCCCCAGGACCCCCCTCCCCATACCCTAGGGACCCCCAACTCCTATAACACCCCCCCAACTCCCCCTCCCCATACCCTAGGAACCCCCAACCCCTATAACACCCCCCAAATCCCCCTCTCCATGCCCCATACCCCTCTCCCAGCCCCCCAGGACCCCTTTCCCCATACCCTAGGGACCCCCAACCCCCCCAACACTCCCCAAATCCCCCTCCCCACACCCCATACCCCTCTCCCACCCCCCCAACCCCCCCCATCTCACACCCCACGGACCCCCAACCCCCCCAACACCCCCTCCCCATACCCCAGGGACCCCCAGCCCCCCCAACACCCCCTCCCCATACCCTAGGGACCCTAAACGCCCCCTCCCCACACCCCATACCCCTCTCCCACCCCCCCAACCCCCCTCTCCTCACACCCCACGGACCCCCAGCCCCCCCAACACCCCCCAACTCCCCCTCCCCATGCCCCATACCCCTCTCCCAGCCCCCCAGGCCCCCCCTCCCCATACCCTAGGGACCCCCAACCCCTATAACACCCCCCAAATCCCCCTCCCCACACCCCATACCCCTCTCCCACCCCCCCCAGCTCCCCCTCCCCATACCCTAGGGACCCCCAACCCCCCCCAAACCCCCCCCCCCCAAGACCTTAATGCAGAGGATGTGGGTGCCGGCGGCCACCAGCTCTCGGGCCAGCCCCAGGTAGTAGTCGAGGTCGTACTTGGTGCGGGTGGGGTCGGCCACGTCCCCCGTGTAGGACAGGGCGGCCTCCACCACGGCCCCCGCCCGCCCCACGGCCTCCACCCCCAGCAGGAGGTTGGGGAGGTAATTGAGGGCGTCGAAGACGCGGAAGATGTCCATGCCGTTGGCCGCCGCCACCTCGCAAAAACTGGGGGGGACATCACGGGGTGGGGGGGGGACGTGAGGACCCCCCCCCATCCGTCCCCGCAGCCCATGGTGGCCCCATGTCCCCCCCAGGACCCCCATCTCCCCTATAGTCCCATAGCCCTTGATGTGCCCCAACTCCCCCCATGGACCCCCCACGTCCCCAGGGACCCCCCCACATCCCCAGGGACCCCCACATCCCCCCCAAATCCCCATATGACCTCAGGGACCCCCACATCCTCCTGACCCCCCCATGTCCCTATATGACCCCATCTCACCATGCACCCCCCACCCACCCCCATGCCCCATCTTCCCATGCACCCCCAAACCCCCCCTGTCCCCACATGTCCCCAGGGACCCCCACATCCCCCCCCAATCCCCCATGACCCCATACGACCCCAGGGACCCCCACGTCCCCTCTGACCCTCCACGTCCCTGTATGACCCCATCTCCCCATGCACCCCCCCACACCCCATCTCCCCGTGCCCCCCCCAATCCCCTGCACCCCCCCAAACCCCCCATGACCCCATACGACCCCAGGGACCCCTACACCCCCCAAATCCCCATACAACCCCAGGTAACCCCCACATCCCCCCCAGATCCCCATATGACCCCAGGTACCCCCACATCCTCTCTGACCCTCCACATCCCTATACGACCCCAGGGACCCCCGCATCCCCCCCATGACCCCATACGACCCCAGGTACCCCTACATCCCCCCCAAATCCCCATACGACCCCAAGGACCCCCACATCCCCCCCCCAATCCCCCAAATCCCCATATGACCCCAGGTAACCCCACATCCTCCTTACCCCCCACGCCCCTATACGACCCCATCACCTCCCCATGCCCCCCCACACCCCCACATTCCCCCCCCCAACCCCCCATGACCCCATACGACCCCAGGGACCCCCACACCCCCCCCAACCCCCCATGACCCCATACGACCCCAAGGACCCCCACATCCCCCCCCCAACCCCCCATGACCCCATACGACCCCAAGGACCCCCACATCCCCCCCCCCAACCCCCCATGACCCCAGGTAACCCCACATCCTCCTTACCCCCCACGCCCCTATACGACCCCATCACCTCCCCATGCCCCCCCACACCCCCACATGCCCCCCCCAACCCCCCATGACCCCATACAACCCCAAGGACCCCCAATCCCCCCCAAATCCCCATATGACCCCAGGTAACCCCACATCCTCCTGACCCCCCACGCCCCTATATGACCCCCTCACCTCCCCATGCCCCCCCACACCCCCACATTCCCCCCCCCAACCCCCCATGACCCCATACGACCCCAGGGACCCCCACATCCCCCCCAAATCCCCATGTGACCCCAGGTAACCCCACATCCTCCTTACCCCCCACGCCCCTATATGACCCCATCACCTCCCCGTACCCCTCCCACACCCCCTGCGCTCCATCTCCCCGTGCCCCCCCAACCCCCCATGACCCCATACAACCCCAGGGACCCCCACATCCCCCCCCCAATCCCCCATGACCCCATACGACCCCAGGGACCCCTACATCCTCCTGATCCCCCATGTCCCTATATGACTCCAGGGACCCCCACATCCCCCCCCCAACCCCCCATGACCCCATACGACCCCAGGGACCCCCGCATCCCCCCCATGACCCCATACGACCCCAAGGACCCCCACATCCCCCCCCCAACCCCCCAAATCCCCATATGACCCCAGGTAACCCCACATCCTCCTTACCCCCCACGCCCCTATATGACCCCATCACCTCCCCGTGCCCCCCCAACACCCCCCTCACACCCCCTCCACCCCCCCCACACCCCCCCCGGACCCCCCAAACCCCCCCCCCCGTACCGGTAGATGACGTTGTCGGGGTAGTTGGTGTACCCCACGGCGTTGGCGCCGCGCAGCAGCATCTGGAAGGGGACGTTGGGGACCAGGCGCCGCAGCTCCCGCAGCCGCTCCCAGGGGCACTCGTGCAGGAAGCGCATGGCCACGTCGAAGGTGGCGCCTGCGGGGGGGGCGTCCTGAGGGCAGGGGGAGGGGCCTCGGGAAGCCACGCCCACCCCCAAGCCCCGCCCACTTCCCCCAAGCCACGCCCCTGTTGTGAAAGCCCCGCCCCCTTGCACCAATCGCCGCCCGTGCCCTGCCTCGTGTGCATGGCCCCAGTGCTCCCTGCTGCACGTGTGAGGCCACGCCCCCTTGAGACACACCCATTTTAAGCCACGCCCATTTGAGACACACCCCCTTAAGCCACGCCCCCCTGTGACACACCCACTTAAGCCACGCCCCCTTGCAGCAATCCCCTCCTGCCTCGTATGCACGGCTCCTGTGCTCCATGCTACATGTGTGAGGCCACACCCCTTTAAGCCCCGCCCACTTGGGACACACCCCTTTAAGCCCCGCCCCCTTGAGGCACACCCCTCTAAGCCACGCCCACGTCAAGCCACGCCCTCTGGTGAAGCCCTGCCCTGGGAAGCCCCGTCCCCTCATGTCTCCTCCCAGCCAAGTACTGCTGCAGCCCCGCCCACCCCTTCCAAGCCCCTCCCCCCTCCTTCCAGGCCCCGCCCCCTCATGCCTCCCCAGTAGGACTCCCAGCCAAGCACTGCTGCAGCCCCACCTACCCCTTCCAGGCCCCGCCCCCTCCTCCCAGGCCCCGCCCACCCCCCAAGGCCCCTCCCACCCCCCCAGGCCCCTTGAGACCCCATCCACCCCAGACCCCCACTAGACACCCCCTGATCCCAGACCCCGCCCCCCGTCTCCCAGGCCCCGCCCACCCCCCTTAGGCCCCGCCCACCCCCTGAGGCCCCGCCCCCTGACCTCCCCAGGTCTCCATGCTGCAGAGGAGGCTTAGGGCATGCACCACGAAGGGGGCAACACCCACCCCCCTTAAGCCCCTCCCACACCCCTAAGGCCCCTCCCACCCCCCTGAGGCCCCTCCCCCCGCCCCGAGGCCCCGCCCCCTGACCTCCCCAGGTCTCCATGCTGCAGAGGGGGCTGAGGGCCTGCGCCACGAAGGGGGCGACACCCACCCCCATGAGACCCCTTCCACTCCTGAGACCACGCCCCCTTCTCCCAGGCTCCACCCCCTTCTCCCAGACCCCGCCCACCCCTCCAGGCCCATTGAGACCCCATTCACCCCAGACCCCCTCTAGATGCCCCATCCCCATGGTGCCCCGCCCACCCCTCCCAGGCCCCGCCCCCTGCTCCAAGGCCCCGCCCACACTCCTAAGGCCCCGCCCACACTACGGAGGCCCCGCCCACCCCTCCAGGCCCATTGAGACCCCATCCACCCCAGACCCACCCCAGATGCCCTGTCCCCATGGTGCCCCGCCCCCTCCTCCCACGCCCCTCCCACCCCCCTTAGGCCCCGCCCCCCGCCCCGAGGCCCCGCCCCCTGACCTCCCCAGGTCTCCATGCTGCAGAGGGGGCTGAGGGCGTGCGCCACGAAGGGGGCGACACTCACCCCCATGAGACCCCTCCCACTCCGGAGACCACGCCCCCTTCTCCCAAGCTCCACCCCCTCCTCCCAAGCCCCGCCCTCTCCTCCCAGACCCTACCCACCCCTCCAGGCCCCTTGAGACCCCATCCACCCCAGATGCCCTGTCCCCATGGTGCCCCGCCCACCCCTCCCAGGCCCCGCCCCCTGCTCCAAGGCCCCGCCCACACTCCTAAGGCCCCGCCCACACTACGGAGGCCCCGCCCACCCCCCCAGGCCCATTGAGACCCCATTCACCCCAGACCCCCTCTAGATGCCCCATCCCCATGGTGCCCCGCCCACCCCCCTTAGGCCCCGCCCACCCCCCCTGAGGCCCCGCCCACCCCCCTTACGCCCCTCCCACCCCCCTCAGGCCCCGCCCCCTGACCTCCCCAGGTCTCCATGCTGCAGAGGAGGCTTAGGGCATACGCCACGAAGGGGGCGACGCCCACCCCCATGAGACCCCTCCCACTCCGGAGACCACGCCCCCTTCTCCCAAGCTCCACCCCCTCCTCCCAAGCCCCGCCCCCTCCTCCCAGACCCTACCCACCCCTCCAGGCCCCTTGAGACCCCATCCACCCCAGATGCCCTGTCCCCATGGTGCCCCGCCCACCCCTCCCAGGCCCCGCCCACACTCCTCAGGCCCCGCCCACCCCCCGAGGCTCCGCCCACCCCTCCAGGCCCCTTGAGACCCCATCCACCCCAGACCCACCCCAGATGCCCTGTCCCCATGGTGCCCCGCCCCCTCCTCCCACGCCCCTCCCACCCCCCTTAGGCCCCGCCCACCCCCCTGAGGCCCCGCCCACCCCCCTGAGGCCCCGCCCCCTGACCTCCCCAGGTCTCCATGCTGCAGAGGAGGCTTAGGGCATGCACCACGAAGGGGGCAACACCCACCCCCCTTAAGCCCCTCCCACCCCCCTGAGGCCCCGCCCACACCCCTGAGGCCCCTCCCACCCCCCTGAGGCCCCGCCCCCTGACCTCCCCAGGTCTCCATGCTGCAGAGGGGGCTGAGGGCGTGCGCCACGAAGGGGGCGACGCGGGCCAGGTCGCGGGTGCGGACGCGGGTGGCCAGCAGGGACTGGTGGGCGTCGCGGAAGGTGGTGTCGGTCAGCAGCAGCCCCCGGTGCCCCCGCAGCGCCCGCGCGAAGCCCCCCGGCCCCTCGCGGCTCAGCACCTCCCGCAGCCCCGCCGGGGGCGGCCCTGGAAAGGGGGGGGGGGGACATAAGGGGAGGGGGGGTCAGTGGGGGGGTTATATATGGGGGGGGGTCTCCATGGGGGGTCACCGTGTTGGGGGGGGGTCAGTGTGGGGGGGTTATATATGGGGGGGGGTCTCCATGGGGGGTCACCGTGTTGGGGGGGGTCAGTGGGGGGGTTATATGGGGGGCATCATAATGGGGGGTCAGTGTTAAGGGGGGGTCAGTGGGGGGGCATCATCATGGGGGGTCACACCGTGGGGGGGTCAGTGGGGGGGTTATATGGGGGGGGGCATCATCGTGGGGGGTCAGTGTTAAGGGGGGGGTCAGTGGGGGGGTTACATATTGGGGGGGGTCTCCATGGGGGGTCAGTGTTAAGGGGGGGGGGTCATTGGGGGGGGCATCATCGTGGGGGGTCACACCGTGGGGGGGTCAGTGGGGGGGTTATATGGGGGGGGGGGCATCATCATGGGGGGTCACCGTGGGGATTATTTGGGGAGGGGGGGTCTCCATGGGGGGTCACCATGGGGATTATTTTGGGGGGGGGGGCATCATCATGGGGGGTCATCGTGGGGATTACTTGGGGAGGGGTCACCATGGGGATTATTTTGGGGGGCGTCACCATGGGGGTTATATGGGGGGGGGCATCATCATGGGGTCACCGTGGGGGGGGTCAGTGTTGGGGAGGGTCAGTGTGGGGGGCATCATCATGGGGGGTCACCGTGGGGATTACTTGGGGAGGGGGGGTCTCCATGGGGGGTCACCAGGTCACCATCAGGATTTGTTTTGGGGTGGGGGCACTACTGGGATTTGTTTTCTTGGGGGGGGAGGGGTCACCATGGGGATTATTTGGAGGGGGGGGGGGAGGAGTCACCATGAGGATTATACTGGGGGGGGTCACCATGGGGATTATTTTGGGGGGGGTGTCACCATTTGTGGTGCTGAGCGTGTGCATGGCGCGGGCGTGAGGTGTGCGTGGACCCCCCCCCCCCAAAAAAATAAAAAAAAATCACATCCCCTTGATGCCCCCCCCCCCCCCAAAAAAAAAAATCACATGGCCCCCACCCCCCAACTAGGAGGGTCCCATGGAACCCAAATGCACCCCCCACCCCATAGGAGGACCCCTATGGGACCCCCCCCCACCCCCAAAGCCCCTCTGACACCCACAGCCCCCCCCCTCCCCACTCACCCATGGGCACGGGGGGGGGCACGGGCTCCACCAGCGCCGCTTTGGCCTTGACGGGGAGGGGGGTGCTGGGGCCGTTCACCATCACGTGGCCTGGGGGGGGGGGGGCACCCGGTCAGGACCCCCCAAAACCCCCCAGACCCCCCCCACAAGCCCCCTCAGGACCCCCAAACCCTCTCAGAACCCCCCAGAACCCCTCAGAACCCCCTTACGCCCCCCCAGACCTACCCCAGACCCCCTCAGACCTCCCCCAGACCCCCTCGGGACCCCCCCAAGCCCCCTCAGGACCCCCTCCAGACCCTCTCAGGACCCCCCAACCCCCCCTGGGACCCCCCCCAGGACCCTCAAACCCTCTCAGAACCCCCCAGAACCCCCTCATGCCCCCCCAGACCTCCTCAGAACCCCCCCAAACCCCCCGGGACCCCCCCAGGACTCTCCCAGGACCCCCAAACCCTCTCAGAACCCCCTCGCGCCCCCCCAGACCCCCCCCAGACCCCCTCAGGACCCCCCCAAATTCCCTGAGAACCCTCCCAAGCCCCCTCAGGACCCCCTCCAGACCCTCTCAGGACCCCCCAAACCCCCCCAGGACCCCCCCAGGACCCCCTCATGCCCCCCAGACCTCCCCCAGACCCCCTCAGAACCCCCCCAAACCCCCTCAGGACCCCCCTAAGCCCCCTGAGAACCCCCCCAAGCCTCCTCAGGACCCCCTCCAGACCCTCTCAGGACCCCCCAAAGCCCCCCAGGACCCCCCCAGGACACTCCCAGGACCCCCAAACCCTCTCAGAACCCCCTCACGCCCCCACAGACCTCCCCCAGACCCCCTCAGGACCCCCCAGACCCCCTCAGGACCCCCCAGACCCCCTGAGAACCCCCCCAAGCCCCCTCAGGACCCCCTCCAGACCCTCTCAGGACCCCCCAACCCCCCCTAGGACCCCCCCAGGACCCCCTCATGCCCCCCAGAACTCCTCCAGACCCCCTCAGGACCCCCCCAAAGCCCATCAGGACCCTTCCAGACCCCCCCCCAAACCCCCTCAGGACCACCTCCAGACCCCTCTCAGGACCCCCCAAACCCCCCCGGGACCCCCCCCAAGCCCCCCACCCAGGTAATGGAGCAGCTTCTGGGCCCGGTTCTGGCTGGGCTGCAGGTTGAAGAGCTCGGGGTTCTCGTCGATGAACTGGGTGTCCACGGCCCCCCCCAAAAATTGGGGGTGGGCCAGGACGTTCTGCAGGAACGGGATGTTCGTCTGCCGGAGAGACGCGCCGCCGCCGTGAGCGGGCCCTCGTGCAACGCACCACGGGCCCAGCCACCCCCCCCCCTCCTCGTGCAATGCACGAGGCGCTGAGCGACCCCCCCCCGTGAGGTCTCCCAGTCCCGTTGTGCATTGCACGAGGACCCCCAGTTCCCCCGTGCATTGCACAAGGACCCCCCCAGCTCCCCCGTGCATTGCACGAGGATCCTCCCAGTTCCCCCGTGCGTTGCACGAGGACCCTCCCAGCTCCCCTGTGCATTGCACGACGACCTCCCAGTTCCCCCGTGCATTGCACGAGGATTCCCCGTTCCCCCGTGCATTGCACGAGGACCCCCCAGTTCCCCCGTGCATTGCACGAGGACCCCCAGTTCCCCCGTGCATTGCACGAGGATTCCCAGTTCCCCCGTGCATTGCACGAGGACCCTCCCAATTCCCCCCGTGCATTGCACGAGGACCCCCAGTTCCCCCGTGCATTGCACGAGGACCCCCAGCAACCCCGTGCATTGCACGAGGATCCTCCCAGTTCCCCCATGCGTTGCACGAGGACCCCCAGTTACCCCGTGCATTGCACCAGGACCCCCCCACCCCTCCCAGAGCCCCCCCACTCCCCCCAGAGCCCCCCTACCCAATTGTGCATCGCACCAGGACCCCCCTAACATCATTGTGCATCGCACCACGACTCCCCCAACCCCTCCCAGAGCCCCCCCACCCAATTGTGCATCACACCAGGACCCCCCCAACCCCTCCCAGAGCCCCCCTACCCCATTGTGCATCGCACCAGGACCCCCCCAACCCCTTCCATAGCCCCCCTACCCAATTGTGCATTGCACCAGAACCCCCCTAACATCATCGTGCATCGCACCAGGACCCCCCCAACCCCTCCCAGAGCCCCCCCACCCCTCCCAGAGCCCCCCTACCCAATTGTGCATCGCACCAGGACCCCCCCCACCCCATTGTGCATCGCACCACGACCCCCCCAACCCCTCCCAGAGCCCCCCTACCCCATTGTGCATCGCACCAGGACCCCCCCCAACCCCTCCCAGAGCCCCCCCACTCCCCCCAGAGCCCCCCTACCCCATTGTGCATCGCACCAGGACCCCCCCAACCCCTCCCAGAGCCCCCCCAACCCCTCCCATAGCCCCCCCACCCAATTGTGCATCGCACCAGGACCCCCCCCCAGCCCACCTTGACCCCGCGGATGCGGAACTCGGCCAGGGCCCTCCTCATTTTGGCGGCGGCCGCGGGCTGGTCGGGGCCGTGCGCCACCACCTTGACCAGCAGCGAGTCGTAATGGGGCGAGATCAGGGCGCCCTGGAACGCCGAGGCCCCGTCCAGGCGGATCCCCATCCCCTCGCCGCTCCGGAACACCTAGGGGACGTATAGGGGACCCTATGGATCCCATATGGTGCCCCCCGTGGCCCTCTATGGACCCCCCAAGGGGAGCCTGCGTGGGTTTGTGCGGGGACCCGCAGACCCCAATCGCCCCTGTGCCACCCTAAAAAGCTTGGTGGAGGCACTTATAGGCCCTATATGGGACCATATAGCCCCCCTATAGGTTCATATAGGTGCCCCTAGACCCTATATGGCCCCCAAGGGTGCCCATATGGATTTGCAATGGCACCTGTAGACCCTGAGTCACCCTAAAAAGCCTGGTGGAGGCACTTATAGACCCTATATGTCCCATATAGCCCCCCTATAGGTTCATATAGGTGCCCCTAGACCCTATATGGCCGCCAAGGGTGCCCATATGGATTTGCACGGGGACCTGCAGACCCCAATCACCCCTGTGCCACCCTAAAAAGCCTGGTGGAGGCACTTATAGACCCTATATGTCCCATATAGCCTCCCTATAGGTCCCACATAGGGCTCTATAGGGTCCTGTAGTGGGTCCTATAGGGTCTCATAGGGGGTCCTATAGGGCCCCAGAGCGGGTTCCATAGGGTCCCATAGGGTTTCCTATAGGATCCCATAGGGGGTTCCATAGGGTTTCATAGGGGGTCCTATAGGGTCCCAGAGTGGGTTCCATAGGGTCCCATATTGGGTCCTATAGAGTCCCATAGGGGGTCCTATAGGGTCCCATAGAAGGTTCCATAGGGTCCCAGAGGGGTCCTATAGGGTCTCATAGGGGGACCTATAGGGCCCCAGAGCGGGTTCCATAGGGTCCCATAGGGTTTCCTATAGGATCCCATAGGGTTTCCTATAGGATCCCATAGGGGGTTCCATAGGGTTTCATAGGGGGTCCTATAGAGTCCCAGAGTGGGTTCCATAGGGTCCCAGAGTGGGTTCTATAGGGTCCTGTAGTGGGTCCTATAGGGTCCCAAAGGGGGTTCCATAGGGTCCCATATTGGGTCCTATAGAGTCCCATAGGGGGTTCTATAGGATCCCAGAGGGGATCCTATAGGGGGTTCTATAGGGTCCCATAGCATTTCCTATAGGATCCAATAGGGGGTTCCATAGGGTCCCAGAGGGGGTTCCATAGGGTCCCATATTGGGTCCTATAGAGTCCCATAGCGGGTCCTATAGGGTCCCAGGGGGGTTCCTATAGGGTACCTCGATGCGGCCGGTGTCGGGCTGGAAGGCGCGGGCCGGGTCCTCGGTGGTGACGCGGCACTGGATGGCGCAGCCGTGCACCCGCACGCTGTCCTGCCGCAGCCCCAGCTCGGGCAGCGAGCGCCCGGCAGCCACCAGCAGCTGAGCCTGAACCAGGTCCACCCTGGGGGGTTGGGGGGGGAAAAATGTCAGGGGGGGGCGCATCGCACGGACCCACCCCCCCGACCCTATACGGCCCCATATAGCTGGGGTGGGGAGCGCCTGGGACCCCATGGGGACCCCAAAAGCATCCTGTGATCTCCCAGACCTGTGTCCCCCCCCCCCATAATAATGGGGACCCCAGCATAAAGGGATTGGGGGGGGACATGAGGGGGGGGGCACATTGCATGGACCCACCCCCCTGACCCTATACGACCCCATATAGCTGGGGTGGGGAGCGCCTGGGACCCCATATGGACCCCAAAAGCATCCTCTGTGCTCCCAGACCTGTGTCCCCCCCCCCCCATAATAATGGGGACCCCAGCATAAAGGGATTGGGGGGGGACATGAGGGGGGGGGCACATTGCATGGACCCACCCCCCCGATCCTATATGGCCCCATATAGCTGGGGTGGGGAGCGCCTGGGACCCCATATGGACCCCAAAAGCATCCTGGGGACCCCTCTGTGTGCTCCCAAACCTGCCCCCCCCCCGCCCATAATAATGGGGACCCCAGCATAAAGGAATTGGGGGGGGACATGTGGGGGGGGCACATTGCATGGACCCAGCCCCCCGACCCTATATGACCCCATATAGCTGGGGTGGGGAGCGCCTGGGACCCCATATGGACCCCAAAAGCATCCTGTGATCTCCCAGACCTGTGTCCCCCCCCCTTAATAATGGGGACCCCAGCATAAAGGAATTGGGGGGGGGGACATGTGGGGGGGGCACATCGCACAGACCCACCCCCCCGGCCCTATATGGCCCCATATAGCTGGGGTGGGGAGCGCCTGGGACCCCATGGGGACCCCAAAAGCATCCTGGGGACCCCTCTGTGTGCTCCCAAACCTGCCCCCCCCCGCCCATAATAATGGGGACCCCAGCATAAAGGGGTCTGGGGGGGGGGCACATCGCACGGACCCACCCCCCCGACCCTATATGGCCCCATATAGCTGGGGTGGGGAGCGCCTGGGACCCCATGGGGACCCCAAAAGCATCCTGGGGACCCCCCTGTGTGCTCCCAAACCTGCCCCCCCGCCCATAATAATGGGGACCCCAGCATAAAGGAATTCGGGGGGGGACATGTGGGGGGTGGGGCTTAAACCCCCCCTCCTCCTGAAGACCCCAAAATCTGGGTGCCCCCTAAAACCCCCCATAATCTGGGTGACCCCCCCTCCATACCCCCCACCCTCCTGGAGACCCCAAAACCTTTTTTTTCCCCCCCCCAGACCCCCCCAATCCTTCCCCCACCCCCCTAAATCCCCCAAATCCCCCCTTTACCCCCCCCAAAAAAAACCCACCCCAACCCTTTGTGCTCCCCAACCCCACCCCGCTCCTCCCTGAGCCCCCCCCGCCCCCCATAAGTGCCCCCCACCCCCCAAAAAAAATTGCCCCCCCCCCCCCCCCCAAATCTCACCCCGTAATCTCCTCGGTCACCGTGTGCTCCACCTGCAGCCTCGAGTTGACCTCGATAAAATAGTGGCCCCCCCCCCGGTCCACCAGGAACTCCACGGTCCCCGCGTTCTCGTAGCCCACCTGCGCGACCCCAAAAACGCCGTGAGACCCCCCCCCACCCCAAAAAATTCCTACGGACCCATCCCCACCTCCCCCACCTCCAGGAGACCCCAAAAATAGGGTCTGACCCCCCCCCATCCTTAAAATGCTCACCCTTAAGGTGAGGTCCTAAATACACGGGGACCCCCCCCCCAGCGCTGGGGACCCCAAAAGATTTTTGGGGGGGGGGTCTCCAGCACTCCGGGACCCCCTACAGCAAGGTCCTCGATGTCTGGGAGCCCCCTTTTTGGGGTCCCCAAAATGCCCTGGCCCCCCCTGGACCCCCCCAGACCCCAAAACCCCCCCAGACCTGCTGGGCATCCTCAGCAAAACCCCTTTCTACGGGTGGGATGGGCGCAACCCCAATGGACCCCTGGCCCCCCCTGGCCCCCCCCAGACCCTAAAACCCCCCCAGCCCCTAAACCCCCCCCCTGGACCCCCCCAACCCCCTGGACCCCCCCAGACCCCCAAATCCCCCCCAGACCTGCTGGGCATCCTCAGCAAAACCCCTTTCTATGGGTAGGATGGGCGCAACCCCAATGGACCCCTGACCCCCCCAGCCCCTAAAACTCCCCCCAGGACCCCCCCCTGCCCCCCCCCAGCCCTTAAACCCCCCCCTGGACCCCCTCAGACCCCCAAACCCCCCCAGACCTGCTGGGCATCCTCAGGTCATATGGGTAGGATGGGTGCAACCCCAATGGACCCCTGCCCCCCCCTGGACCCCCCCAACCCCCAAGACCCCCCCAGGACCCCCCCCAGCCCCTAAACCCCCCCCTGGACCCCCCCAGACCCCCAAAACCCCCCCAGACCTGCTGGGCATCCTCAGCAAAACCCCTTTCTAGGGGTGGGATGGGCGCAACCCCAATGGACCCCTGACCCCCCCTGGACCCCCCTGGACCCCCCCCAACCCCTAAAACCCCCCAGGACCCCCCCAGCCCCCAGGACCCCCCCTGGACCCCCCCAGACCCCCAAACCCCCCCAGACCTGCTGGGCATCCTCAGGTCATATGGGTGGGATGGGCGCAACCCCAATGGACCCCTGACCCCCCATGGACCCCCCCAACCCCTAAACCCCCCCTGGCCCCCCCTGGACCCCAGGACCCCCCCCCGGGCCCCCCCCCGGACCTGTCGGGCGATGCGGACGGCGTCGTCGGCCAGGCGTTGGCGGAGCTGGGGGGGGAGGCGGGCGGCGGGGGCGATCTCCAGCACCTTCTGGTGCCGGCGTTGGATGGAGCAGTCGCGCTCGTAGAGGTGCACCACGTTCCCGTGCTGGTCCCCTACGGGGGGGGGGGGGGACGGGACACGGGGGGGGTCAAAAAAAATTTAAAAAAATTTTAAAAAAATTTTAAATAAATAAATAAATAAAAAAAAATTAAAAAAAAAAATAAAAATAAAAAATAATAAATAAAATAAAATGAAATAAAATAAGGGGGGGGGCAAAAAATAACAATAAAATAAGGGGGGGTATAACCCCATGCAGCCCCCCCATGACCCCCCCATAAACCCCCAAGGCCCCCCCCCATGACCCCATAAACCCCCGTGGCCCCCCCAACCCCCCCCATAACCCCCCATGACCCCATAAACCCCCCTATAAACCCCCATGCCCCCCCCATAACCCCCCCATAAACCCCCAAGGCCCCCCCATGACCCCATAACCCCCCATGACCCCCCCCCAAACCCCCATGGCCCCCCCATAAACCCCCATAACCCCCCCCCATGACCCCATAAACCCCCATGGACCCCCCCCCAACCACCCCATAACCCCATGCAGCCCCCCCATAACCCCCCCATAAACCCCCAAGGCCCCCCCCCATGACCCCATAAACCCCCATGGCCCCCCCAACCCCCCCCATAACCCCCCATGACCCCATAAACCCCCCTATAAACCCCCATGCCCCCCCCATAACCCCCCCATAAACCCCCAAGGCCCCCCCATGACCCTATAAACCCCCATGACCCCCCCCCAAACCCCCATGGCCCCCCCATAAACCCCCATAACCCCCCCCCATGACCCCATAAACCCCCATGGACCCCCCCCCAACCACCCCATAACCCCATGCAGCCCCCCCATGACCCCATAAACCCCCATGGCCCCCCCGTAACCCCCCCCATAACCCCCCCATGACCCCATAAACCCCCATGGCCACCCCATAACCCCCCCCACAGCCCCCCCTATAAACCCCCATAACCCCCCCCCAAGACCCCATAGCCCCCCCATAACCCCCTATACGCCCCCCCCAACCACTCCATAACCCCATAAACCCCCCCCATAAAGCCCCATAACCCCCCCCATGACCCCATAAACCCCCATGGCCCCCCCATAAACCCCCATACCCCCCCCCCCATGACCCCATAACCCCCCCAGGCCCCCCCCAGATCCCCCCCAGCCCCCAGGGGCTCAGCACCGAGGGCCGAGGGGGTCCCGTGGCCCCCCCCCATGACCCCATAACCCCCCCCATGACCCCATAACCCCCCCCCGGACCCCCCCCATACCCAGGATCTGGACCTCGATGTGGCGGGGGCGCTCGATCAGCTTCTCCACGAACAGCGCCCCGTCCCCAAAAGCCGCCAGGGCTTCCGAGGAGGCGCGGGTGAAGCTCTCCTCCAGCTCCTGCACCCAAACAGCACCCATGGGTGCCCCCCCCGGGGTGGGTGCCCCCCCCCTGAACCCCCTTACCCCCCCCCCAAACCCCCTTACCCTAAGGTGTTTTGGTGTCCCCAGCCACCACCCACTTGGGTGACCCCCCAGACACTTGGGTGCCCCCCCCGGTGTCACCCATGGGTGCCCCCCCCGGGGTGGGTGCCCCCCCCCGAACCTCCTTAACCCCCCCTGAACCTCCTTACCCCCCCCTGAACCCCCTTACCCCCCCCCCAAACCCCCTTACCCTAAGGTGCTTTGATGTCCCCAGCCACCACCCACTTGGGTGCCCCCCCCCGGTGTCACCCATGGGTGCCCCCCCCGGGGTGGGTGCCCCCCCCGAACCTCCTTAACCCCCCCCCCGAATCTCCTTACCCCCCCCTGAACCCCCTTACCCTAGGATGTTTTGATGTCCCCAGCCACCACCCAGTTGGGTGCCCCCCCCCGGGTGTCACCCATGGGTGCCCCCCCCTAAGATTTGGGACCACCTGGGTGCCCCCCAGACCCTTGGGTGCCCCCCCCCCCCCCAAAAGGTTTGGGGCCACCTAGGTGCCCCCCCTCACCCAGCTGGGTCCCTCCTAGATACTTGGGTGCCCCCCCCCGGACACCTGTGTGCCCCCCCCAGACACTTGGGTGCCCCCCGGGTGTCACCCATGGGTGCCCCCCCCTAAGGTTTGGGTGCCCCCCCCCACCCACTTGTGTCCCTCCTGCACCTCCGGGTGCCCCCCCAGCCGCCTGGCTGCCCCCCCATTAAGGTCCCTCCCCATCAACCCCCCCCCCCACCCACTCAGGTGCCCCCCCCCCAAAAAATTAACCCCCCCCAGCCCCCCCCCACGCAAAAACCATGGGAGAAAGCGCCCAGGGAGGGGTCCCCATGGGGTCAAGGAGGGATGGTGGGGGGGGGGGGGGATAATTTGGGGTGGGGGGGGGGTTTATGGGGTGGGGGGGTACCTCAGGGGCGCGGACGACGCGCATGCCGCGCCCCCCCCCGCCGTGGGCGGCCTTGAAGATGACGGGGAAGCCCACCCCCAGGGCGAAATCCCGAGCTTCATCCAGAGACGCCACCGGAGCCGCCGTCCCCGGGACCACCGGCACCCCTGGGTGCCCCCCCCCCCCACCCAACACCCCCCCAAAGTCAGCACGGCCAGGATGGGACACACGGTGCCCCCCCCAAAAAAAAAGCTCCCACCCCCATAAGCCTCCCCCAATAGGTCCCAAGCCTTCCCAGGTCCTCACAACCCCCCCAATCCCCTGAAAACCCTATAAGCCCCCCCCCATAAACCCCATAACCCCCCCATAAACCCCGTAACCCCCCCATAAACCCCCCCAACCCCCCCATAAACCCCGTAACCCCCCCATAAACCCCCCCAACCCCCCCATAAACCCCATAACCCCCCCATAAACGCCCCCAACCTCCCCATATACCCCCCATAACACCCCCATAACCCCCCCAAACCCCCCAATAACCCCATAACCCCCCCATAAACCCCCATGGCCCCCCCATAACCCCACATAGCCCCCCCCAACCACCCCATAACCCCACATAGCCCCCCCTAACCAACCCATAACCCCCCCATAAACCCCCATGGCCCCCCCCAACCACCCCATAACCCCACGCAGCCCCCCCAATAACCCCATAACCACCCCATAAACCCCCATGGCCCCCCATAACCCCCCCCAATAACCCCATAACCCCCCCCATAAACCCCATAAGCCCCCCCCATAAACCCCATGTAGCCCCCCCATAACCCCACGCAGCCCCCCAATAACCCCATAACACCCCCATAACCCCACGCAGCCCCCCAATAACCCCATAACCCCCCCATAACCCCCCCCAACCACCCCATAACCACCCCCTAAACCCCCATGGCCCCCCCATAACCCCCCCCAATAACCCCATAACCCCCCCATAAACCCCCATGGCCCCCCCCAATAACCCCATAACCACCCCCATAACCCCATAACCACCCCATAAACCTCCATGGCCCCCCCATAACCCCATGTAGCCCCCCCCATAACCCCATGTAGCCCCCCCCAATCACCCCATAACCCCACATAGCCCCCCCTAACCACCCCATAACCCCCCCATAAACCCCCATGGCCCCCCCAATAACCCCATGGCCCCCCCATAACCCCCTCTAACCACCCCCTAACCCCACATAGCCCCCCCTAACCACCCCATAACCCCATGTAGCCCCCCCAATCACCCCATAACCCCACATAGCCCCCCCTAACCACCCCATAATCCCCCCATAAACCCCCATGCCCCCCCCAATAACCCCATAACCCCCCCATAAACCCCCATGGCCCCCCATAACCCCCCCCAATAACCCCATAACCCCCCCATAACCCCATGTAGCCCCCCCCAATAACCCCATAACCCCCCCATAACCCCATGTAGCCCCCCCCAATAACCCCATAACCCCCCCCAATAACCCCATAACCCCCCCCAATAACCCCATAACCCCCCCAGGACCCCCCCAGGACCCCCACCGGCGGCGACGGCGATGCCCCTGGCCTCCACTTTGTCTCCCATCTTGCGGACCACGTCCGGGGGGGGCCCCACGAAGCGCACCCCCGCGTCCACGCAGGCCTGGGCGAAGTCGGCGCGCTCCGACAGGAACCCGTAGCCGGGGTGGATGGCGTCCACCCCGTTCTCCTGGGGGGGGGGCACAAGGCGTCAGACCCCCCCCCCCCAAACCCCAATGACCCCCCCCAAACCCCAACGACCCCCCCCAAACCCCAATGTGCCCCCCCAAAACCCCAATGACCCCCCCCAAACCCCAAATGTCCCCCTATAGGGATCCCATTTCTCCCCTCCCCAAGGGATGCAGCCACCCCCCAAGTGCCCCCCCCAACCCCAATGTGCCCCCCCCAAACCCCAACGACCCCCCCCAAACCCCAATGTGCCCCCCCAAACCCCAATGACCCCCCCCCAAACCCCAAATGTCCCCCTATAGGGATCCCATTTCTCTGCTCCCCAAGGGACGTAGCCACCCTGGATGCCCCTTCCCCAACCCCAGGTGCTCCCCCCGACCCCAAATGCCCCCCCCCGACCCCAAATGCCCCCCCCCGACCCCAAATATCCCCCCATAGGGCCCCATTTCTCCCCTCCCCAAGGGACGCAGCCACCTGGGACCACCTGGGTGCCCCCTCCCCAACCCCAAGTGCCCCCTCTCCAACCCCATATGCCCCCTCTCTGTCCCAAATGCCCCCCCCGACCCCAAATACCCCCCCCCAGCCCCAAATATCCCCCCATAGGGCCCCATTTCTCCCCTCCCCAAGGGACGCAGCCACCTGGGACCCCCTGTGTGCCCCCTGGGAGCCCCCTCCCCAACCCCAGCTTACCCCCCCCGACCCTAAATACCCCCCCCCCGACCCCAGGTGACCCCCCCGGCCCTATTGTGCCCCCCCCAGCCCCAAATGCCCCCCCCCAGACCCCAAATACCCCCCCAAAAGGGGTCCCTCTCCAAGGGACGCAGCCACCTGGGACCCCCTGGGACCCCCTGTGTGCCCCCTCCCCAACCCCAAATCCCCCCCCCCGACCCCAAATACCCCCCCCCATCCCAAATACCCCCCCCCGGCCCCAAATGCCCCCCCCCAGACCCCAAATACCCCCCAAAAAGGGGTCCCTCCCCAAGGGACGCAGCCACCTGGGACCCCCTGGCTGCCCCTTCCCCAACCCCAGCCGCCCTCCCCCGACCCCAAATCCCCCCCCCCGACCCTAAATACCCCCCCCAGCCCCAAATATCCCCCCATAGGGCCCCATTTCTCCCCTCCCCAAGGGACGTAGCCACCCAGTGTGCCCCTTCCCCAACCCCAGCTGCCCCCTCTCTGTCCCAAATACCCCCCCCCCGACCCCAAATGCCCCCCCCCGACCCCAAATACCCCCCCAGCCCCAAATATCCCCCCATAGGGCCCCATTTCTCCCCTCCCCAAGGGACGCAGCCACCTGGGACCCCCTGGGTGCCCCCTCCCCAACCCCAGCCGCCCTCCCCCGACCCCAGGTGGCCCCCCCCGACCCCAAATGCCCCCCCCGACCCCAGGTGCCCCCCCCCGGCCCTATTGTGCCACCCCCAGACCCCAAATACCCCCCAAAAAGGGGTCCCTCCCCAAGGGACGCAGCCACCTGGGACCCCCTGGGAGCCCCTTCCCCAACCCCAGCTGCCCCCTCTCTGTCCCAAATACCCCCCCCCCGACCCCAAATACCCCCCCCCCATCCCAAATACCCCCCCCCGGCCCCAAATGCCCCCCCCCAGACCCCAAAGACCCCCCAAAAAGGGGTCCCTCCCCAAGGGACGCAGCCACCTGGGACCCCCTGGCTGCCCCTTCCCCAACCCCAGCCGCCCTCCCCCGACCCCAGGTGGCCCCCCCCGACCCCAAATCCCCCCCCCCGACCCCAAATACCCCCCCCCGACCCCAGGTGCCCCCCCCCGACCCCAAATACCCCCCCAAAAGAGGTCCCTCCCCAAGGGATGCAGCCACCTGGGACTCCCTGGCTGCCCCTTCCCCAACCCCAGCCGCCCTCCCCCAACCCCATCTGCCCCCTCTCTGTCCCAAATACCCCCCCCGACCCTAAATACCCCCCCCCAGCCCCAAATATCCCCCCATAGGGCCCCATTTCTCCCCTCCCCAAGGGACGCAGCCACCTGGGACCCCCTTTGTGTCCCCTCCCCAACCCCAGCTGCCCTCCCCCGACCCCAAATCCCCCCCCCGACCCCAAATACCCCCCCCCGACCCCAGGTGCCCCCCCCAGACCCCAAATACCCCCCCAAAAGGGGTCCCTCCCCAAGGGACGCAGCCACCTGGGACCCCCTGGGACCCTCTGGGTGCCCCTTCCCCAACCCCAGCCGCCCTCCCCCGACCCCAAATGCCCCCCCCGACCCCAAATACCCCCCCCGACCCCAAATACCCTCCCCCCCATCCCAAATACCCCCCCCCAGACCCCAGGCATCCCCCAAAAGGGGTCCCTCCCCAAGGGACGCAGCCACCTGGGACCCCCTGGGACCCCCTGTGTGCCCCCTGGCTGCCCCTTCCCCAACCCCAGCCGCCCTCCCCCGACCCCAAATCCCCCCCCCCCCGACCCCAAATGCCCCCCCCCGCCCCCGCTACTCACCCTGGCCACGCGGATGATGTCGGGGACGTGCAGGTAGGCCTGGACGGGGGGCAGCCCCCGGCCCACCAGGTAGGCCTCGTCCGCCTTCTGCCGGTGCATCTGCCCCGTGTCCTGCTCCGAGTACACGGCCACCGTGCGGATCCCCAGCTCCGTGCAGGCCCGGAACACCCGGATGGCGATTTCCCCTAAAGGGGGGGGACGTTTGGGGACACGTGGGGATGGCTTGGGGACAGCGGGATGGGATGGGGACAGCGGGATGGGATGGGGGGCCGGGGGTGGGGAGGGAAGGGGGAGATCCTATTGGGGATGGGGCATGGGGATGGGGAGACCCCATTGGGGATGGGGACACAGGGATGGGGACATGGGGTTGGGGACATGGGGAGGGCTTGGGGACACCCCATTGGGGATGGGGATATGGGGATGGGGAGACCCCATTGGGGATGGGGAGGGCTTGGGGACACCCCATTGGGGATGGGGATATGGGGATGGGGAGACCCCATTGGGGATGGGGAGGGCTTGGGGACACCCCATTGGGGATGGGGATATGGGGATGGGGAGACCCCATTGGGGATGGGGAGGGCTTGGGGACACCCCATTAGGGATGGGGACACAGGGATGGGGACATGGGGTTGGGGACACAGGGATGGGGACACAGGGATGGGGAGGGAATGGGGAGATCCCATTGGGGATGGGGCATGGGGATGGGGAGACCCCATTGGGGATGGGGACACAGGGATAGGGACATGGGGTTGGGGAGATCCCATTGGGGATGGGGACATGGGGATGGGGACACCCCATTAGGGATGGGGACACAGGGATGGGGACACCCCATTGGGGATGGGGACATGAGGATGGGACACCCCATTAAGGATGGGGAGGGCTTGGGGACACCGGGATGGGATGGGGGGCCGGGGGTGGGGAGGGAATGGGGAGATCCTATTGGGGATGGGGATATGGGGATGGGGACATGGGGAGGGCTTGGGGACACCCCATTGGGGATGGGGACACAGGGATGGGGAGGGCTTGGGGACATGGGGATGGGGACATGGGGATGGCCTGGGGACACCGGGATGGGATTGGGAGGGCTTGGGGACATGGGAATGGGGACACCCCATTGGGGATGGGGACATGGGGATGGGGAGATCCCATTGGGGATGGGGACACCCCATTAGGGATGGGGACATGGGGAGGGCTTGGGGACACTGGGATGGGATGGGGAGGGCTTGGGGACACTGGGATGGGGACATGGGGACAGCCTGGGGACACCGGGATGGGATGGGGGGCCGGGGGTGGGGAGGGAAGGGGGAGATCCTATTGGGGATGGGGACACCCCATTGGGGATGGGGACATGGGGTTGGGGACATGGGGAGGGCTTGGGGACACCCCATTGGGGATGGGGACACAGGGATGGGGAGGGCTTGGGGACATGGGGATGGGGACACCCCATTGGGGATGGGGACATGGGGATGGGGAGATCCCATTGGGGATGGGGACACCCCATTAGGGATGGGGACATGGGGAGGGCTTGGGGACACTGGGATGGGATGGGGAGGGCTTGGGGACACTGGGATGGGGACATGGGGACAGCCTGGGGACACCGGGATGGGATGGGGGGCCGGGGGTGGGGAGGGAATGGGGAGATCCTATTGGGGATGGGGACATGGGGATGGGGAGACCCCATTGGGGATGGGGACACAGGGATGGGGACATGGGGTTGGGGACATGGGGAGGGCTTGGGGACACCCCATTGGGGATGGGGACACAGGGATGGGGAGATCCCATTGGGGATGGGGCATGGGGATGGGGACACCCCATTGGGGATGGGGACATGGGGATGGGGACATGGGGAGGGCTTGGGGACACCCCATTGGGGATGGGGACACAGGGATGGGGACACAGGGATGGGGACATCCCATTGGGGATGGGGAGACCCCATTGGGGATGGGGACACAGGGATAGGGACATGGGGTTGGGGAGATCCCATTGGGGATGGGGACACCCCATTAGGGATGGGGACATGGGGAGGGCTTGGGGACACTGGGATGGGGACATGGGGACAGCCTGGGGACACCGGGATGGGATGGGGGGCCGGGGGTGGGGAGGGAAGGGGGAGATCCTATTGGGGATGGGGACATGGGGATGGGGAGACCCCATTGGGGATGGGGACACAGGGATGGGGACATGGGGTTGGGGACATGGGGAGGGCTTGGGGACACCCCATTGGGGATGGGGATATGGGGATGGGGAGATCCCATTGGGGATGGGGCATGGGGATGGGGACACCCCATTGGGGATGGGGACCTGGGGATGGGGACATGGGGAGGGCTTGGGGACACGGGGATGGGGACACCCCATTGGGGATGGGGACACAGGGATGGGGAGATCCCATTGGGGATGGGGACATGGGGAGGGCTTGGGGACACCGGGATGGGATGGGGACACGGGGATGGGGAGGGCTTGGGGACACCCCATTGGGGATGGGGACATGGGGACAACAGGGACCCCAAGGGACGTGGGAAGACCCCAAAGGACAAAGCAGGGATGGGAGAGGACAAAGGGGGCATCCAGGGGACACAGAGGGACCCCAGGGGATGGGGGGGCACCCGGGCGACACAGAGGGACCCCAGGGGTCATGGGAGGCACCCAGGGGACACAGAGGGACCCCAGGGGACATGGGGGGCACCCAAGGGTGCTACTCACCCCGGTTGGCCACCAGGACCTTGCGGATGGGCTGGCAGCTGACGGAGCGGGCGGTCCCGGGGGGGCCCCGCATTAATCGGAGCCGCCAAGCCCCCAGCAGGGCCCGGCCCCCGCGGGGGACGCACAGCTGCAACATCTGGGGGGGGGGGGGGGACACAAAAAAACGGGGGGGGGGGGACACAAAAACGGGGGGGGGGACACACACGAAAACGGGGGTGAGCACAACCCCGTACGAGCCAGCGGAGAATCCCCCGCCGCCACCTTTGCCCCAGTGCCCCCTGCCCCCAACGTGTCCGGCCCTATAGGGGCCAGCGGGGTCGCCCCCCCCCCCCCCCGCCCTCCCAACCCCCCCCACCTCCTCCCAACCCCCCCCCCCCCTTTTCCCAGAAGGGAGCCGGGCGCCCACCTTTCCCCCAGTGACCCCTGCCCCGAAACGTGCCCAACCCCTATAGGAGCCAGCGGAGAATCTCTTCCCCCCCCCCCCCCCCAACCCCCACCCCACCCCGCCGCCTCCTCTTCCATTCCCAGAAGGGGCCCCCGTGCCCTCTGACCCCCCCCCTCCCAAAAAAAAAACGAGCACAACCCTATACGAGCCAGCGGAGAATCCCCTCCTCTTATGGGAAGGGGCCTCGGTGCCCCCCCCTGCACCCTATGACCCCCCCAAATCAGCACAACCCTATACGAGCCAGTGGAGAATCCCCCCCCTTAAGGGAAGGGGGCTCAGTGCCCCCCCCAAATCAGCACAACCCTATACGAGCCAGCGGAGAATCCCCTCCTCTTATGGGAAGGGGCCTCAGTGCCCCCCCCAGCGCCCTATGACCCCCCCAAATCAGCACAACCCCATACGAGACCCTAAAGAATCCCCCCCCCCCGTGCACAACCCCAATACGAGCCAGCAGAGAATCCCCAACCCCCCCCCGCCCCCCCGCCCGGCCAATTAGCGCCGGCCTGGATTAATTAGCAGGCGGCGTGCGGGGGCTGATTAATGAAGCTGGGGGAGGGGGGGGGATTATTCACGCGCGTGTGAACGCGCCCGCGGCTCTCGCACGAGCCCCCCCCCTTGCATGAGCCCCCCCCTTGCACGAGCACCCCCCTTTGCACGAGCACCCCCCTTGCACGAGCCCCCCCCTTTGCACGAGCCCCCCCTTGCACGCTCAGCTCACCCCCCTTGCACAAGCACCCCCCTCTTGCACAAGCACCTCCCTTGCACAAGCACCTCTTGCACGAGCCCCCCCTTGCACAAGCACTTCTCGAGCCCCCCCTTGCACAAGCTCCCTGCTTCCACAAGCCCCCCTTTGCACGAGCACCTCCCTTGCACACGTCTTCCTTGCATGAGCACCCCTTGCACAAGCACCTCCCTTGCACAAGCCCCCCTGCACAAGCCCCCCCTTGCACAAGCACTTCTCGAGCCCCCCCTTGCACGAGCTCCCTGCTTCCACAAGCCCCCCTCTTGCACGAGCTTCCTTTGCACAAGCACCTCTTGCACGCACCTCCCTTGCACGAGTACCCCTTGCACAAGCCCCCCTTGCACAAGCTCCCTGCTTCCACAAGCCCCCCTTTGCACGAGCACCTCCCTTGCACGAGCTTCCTTTGCACAAGCACTTCTTGCACGCGTCTCCCTTGCACGAGCACCTCTCTTGCACGAGCACATCCCTTGCACAAGCACCCCTTGCACGAGCACCTCTTGCACGAGCCCCCCTTTGCACAAGCACCTCTTGCACGAGCACCTTCCTTGCACAAGCACCTCTTGCACGAGCACGTCTCTTGCACGAGCACCCTCCTTGCACGAGCGCCTCCCTTGCACGAGTGCCTCTCCTCCCGCCCTCGCACGTGCCCCCGCCCCCCCCCCCCCGGCCCCGGGTGAATCATTGACCCCCGGGGAGGGCAAAGTCCGGGCCCACGCGGCACTGCCCCCGCAGGGCCCATACGGCCCCGTATGGCCCCTATAGCCCCATATGGCCCCTATAGCCTCATATAGCCCCATACAGCCCCCCCCAGCCCCTATAGCCCCGTATGGCCCCATAGAGCCCCATATGACCCCTATAGCCCCGTATGGCCCCATACAGCCCCATATGACCCCTATAGCCCCGTATGACCCCTATAGCCCCGTATGGCCCCATACAGCCCCATACAGCCCCCCCCCCCCCGGCCCCTATAGCCCCATATGGCCCCTATAGCCCCATATGGCCCCATACAGCCCCCCCCAGCCCCTATAGACCCGTATGGCCCCTATAGCCCCGTATGGCCCCATAAGGCCCCATACAGCCCCGTATGGCCCCATACAGCCCCCCCCGGCCCCTATAGCCGCACACCCCAGGGTCAAACTGGGGGGTACTGGTCCCTACTGGGGCCAAGCCCTATAGAAGCTCTGGGAGGCTGAGCTAAGCCATATAGCCTGCCCCTATAGATCCTGTCCCCTATAGAATGGCGCTGGCTGTGTATATAGGGGGCCATATAAGCGCTCCCGGCTGTTGCAAGGGGAGCTCTATAGGGGACTCTGAGCTGTAAGGGGGTCCCAGCCCTATAGGAGCCCCATAGGGGGGTCCTGGGCAATATAGGGGCCCCCTAGGGGGATCTTGGGACCTATAGGGTACCCAGTGGGGGGGTCCTGGGCCATATAGGGTACCCAGAAGTGGGCTCCCAGCCCTATACGAGCCCCATAGGGGGGTCCCGGGCTATATAGGGGCCCCATAGGGGGGTCCTAAGCCCTATGGGGTACTCCATAGGGGTGTCCCGGGCCCTATGGGATACCCAGTGTGGGGGGGGTCCTGGGCCATATAGGGTACTCAGCAGGGGGCTGCCAGGCTCCATAGGGGCTCCATAAGAGGGTCCCGGATCCTATAGGGTACCCCACAGGGGGGTCCAGGGCCCTATAGGGTACCCAGTGGGGGGGTCCCGGGCCCTATAGGGTACCCCACGGGGGGGGTCCAGGGCCATATGGGGTCACCCCAGCCCCTATAGAGCACACGTTAGGACCCTATAGGGCTCTCAGTCCTATAGGGGGGCTCTATAGGGGGTCGCAGCCCCCATGGGGGGGGGGGGTCCCGGGATCTATAGGGCCCGGGGACTATGGGGGGGGCAGGTCACGTGGGGGCCGGCCCCTATATAGGGGACCCCTGGCCCTATAGGGTCACGTGGGGGCCGGGCCATATAGGCCGCGGTCACGTGGGGCCGGCCATATAGGGGAGGGGGCGCAGGTCACGTGGTCACGCCCCCCCCCCTTCTCCCCCCCCCCCCCCCACTCACCGCTCCGCGACCGCCGGCGCCGCTTCCCCCCCGCGTCCCGGCCCGCTAACCCCGCCCCCCTGCCCTCCTATTGGCCAGCCTCCGCCCCGCCCCCTCGCCGCCGAGCCCCGCCTTCCCCTCGCCGGAGGGCAGGGGCCGCTCCCCATTGGCCCGCCCCCTCCGCGCCCGCCCTTCTATTGGCCGGACGCGCCGCCAATCCCGGCGGCAGGCCCCGCCTTCCCCCCCCTCCCCGCAGCGGGCGGTGATTGGTCGGGGGGCGGGGACAAAAGGGGAGGCGTGGCCCCGCGTGACTCATTCAAGCGGCGAGCACGTGACCCGCGAGGCCCCGCCCCCTGGCCGGCCCCGGCTGACCTCTGGGGTCCTCCTGGGCCCTGGGGGGCGCTCTGCGGCCCCGCCCCCCCCTATAGGGGCAGCTCCTGGCCCTATAGAGCCCTTAGGGGCAGCCCCAGCCCCTATGGGGAGCATCCTATAGGGCCCGCTCTCCTTCAGCAGGCCCCTGTAGGGCTCCTTCCCCTATGGGACGCGCTCTATCACCCCTATAGAGCCCTATAGTGTCCTGCTCCCACGTTAGGGATAGCCTAAAGGCACCTAAAGAGCCTATAGGGTCCTTTCCCCTATAGAAAGCCGTATGGGCAGCTTGCTATGGATGGATCACTGTAGGCTCCTTCTCCCCACAGGGGACAAACAGGGGCTGAGCTACGCCCTGAGCAAACCACAAGGTCCTCTGAGATATGGTCCCCTATAGGGAACGCCCTGCTGGCCCCACACCCTACAGAACACACCCTATAGCCCAAGCCCCTATAGTTTGGTGCCCAGCGAACTACAACTCCCATCACCCCCCGCGCCGGCATCCATAGCAACGCTCCGCGCACGCGCAGAAGCTCGGGAGCCTGGCTATGGGAGGGGGGGGGAGGGAGCGACGCATGCGCAGCGGGGCGCCGCGAAGCCGCGCGGCCGGCTTCTGCGCATGCGCGCTGCCTCGGCGCCGCCGCCCCGCCCCGCCCCGGCCGCAGTCGGTGCGTGGCCGCCGCCCGCGACGGACGCTCCGCGCCCCGGCTCCGCGCCCGCCGCCGCCGCCGCCGCCGCTATGGCCGACCCCGCCGCTCAGTCCCCCTTCGTCTCCTCCTCTTCCTCAGCACGCCCCGAGCCCGCCGGCCCGGCCTGCAGGGGGATGGGAGCCGCGTCCTGCGCCGGTAAGGGCCGGGGGGGGGGGCGGCGAGGCCTATAGGGGTGCGGGGATGGAGGAGGAGGGGAGGTTTGTGAGGTAAAAAGAGGCGTTTTGGGGTGTAAAAGGAGGGTTTGGGGTGTGGGGAGTGGCTCTTAGGGGTTTTGTGAGGTAAAAAGAGGCGTTTTGGGGTATAAAAAGGGGATTTTGGGTGTTAGGGAGGTCTTCTGGGGGTGCTGTGAGGTAAAAGAGGCGTTTTGGGGTGTAAAAGGATGGTTTTGGTGTGGGGAGTGTCTTTTAGGGGTTTTGTGAGGTAAAAAGAGGTGTTTTGGGGTGTAAAAGGGGGATTTGGGGTGTTAGGAAGGCTTTTTGGGGGTCCTGTGAGGTAAAAGAGGCGTTTTGGGGTATAAAAGGGGGGTTTGGGGTGTTAGGGAGGCCTTTTAGGGATGCTGTGAGGTAAAAAAGGTGTTTTGGGGTATAAATGGAGGATTTGGGGTGTGGAGGAGGCCTTTTGGGGATGCTGTGAGGTAAAACAGGAGTTTTGGGGTGTAAAAGAGGGTTTTGGGGTGTTAGGGAGGCTTTTTGGGGTTTTGTAAGGTAAAAAAAGAGGTGTTTTGGGGGTGTAAAAGGGGGTTTTGGGTGTGGGGGAGGAGGATGAGGCCTTTTGGGACCCCTATAAAAGGGGACGAGGCCTTTTTTGGGGTGTAGATGGATGGGAGGAGGTATTTTGGGGTATAAACGTGGGATTTGGGGTGCTGGTGAGGAAAATGAAGCTTTTTGGGGCCCCAATAAAGGGGAACGAGGCCTTTTGGGGCACAGGTGGGGGATTTGGGGTGTTTGGGGGCACACATGGGGGATTTGGGGTGTTTTAGGGCACGGATGAGGGATTTGGGGTGTTTTGGGGGCACAGATTGGGGGATTTGGGGTGTTTTGGGGCATTTTTTGGGGCCCCCATAAAGGATGACGAGGCCTTTTGGGGCACAGATGGGGGATTTGGGGTGTTTGGGGCACAGATGGGGGATTTGGGGTGTTTTGGGGCGTTTTTGGGGCCCCCATAAAGGATGACGAGGCCTTTTGGGCACAGATGGGGGATTTGGGGTGCGGGTGAGGAGGCTGAGCCCCTTTGGGTCCCCTCTGCGCCTTTTTGGGGTGCAGCCGGGGGGGCACCGAGGGGATTTGGGATGCTTTTTGGGGTGGGGGGCTTAAAATAACCTTATTTTGGGGGCCGAGAGCTGAGATTTGGGCTCGTAGCCATGGCAACGCCGTCCTTTGGGGCACGAATTTTTTGGGGGGGGGCCCGACCCACCCCTCCGAGCCCCCCCCCACGCTGTGGGGGTCCCTGGGGTCCCCAAAATCTCCGGGGGGGGGGACAGAAGGGGACAAAGAGGGGCCGGGCGCTGCCATTGTCCCCGCCGGCGACGCACTGCAGATGCTGCCGGGCGCGGGGGGGGGGGGGGGGGGGGGGGCGGAGAAATGGGGAAAAAACAGCAGAAAAAGGGATCCCGGGGGGGCTCTGGGGGGCAGGGAATCCCCCCCCCTCGCATCCCAGCGCGTGGCTGCCCCGCTGCCGGCATCAGGAGTGGGGGAAAATGTCCAAATTGCTCCTTTTTGCCCCAATTTTCCCCCGCAGATCCCTTATGGGGGGGCTCTTTCTCATCACAGCACCCTAAATCCCATCTTTTTCCCCCAAAAACCGACCTGGCCACCCCCTTGCTGTCCCCCCTTCCAGCATCAGGAGCAGGGAAAATGTCCAAATTTCTCCTTTTTGCCCCAATTTTCCCCCGCAGATCCCTTATGGGGGGGGGCTCTTCCTCATCACAGCACCCCAAATCCCATTTTTTTCCCCAAAAAATGACTGGTGGCGGTGGCTCCCCCCCTCCCAGCATGAGGAGCAGGGAAAATGTCCAAATGGCCCCTTTTTGCCCCAATTCTCCCCGCAGATCCCTCGTGGGGGGGCTCTCCACCCCCCAGCACCACACAACACCCCAAATCCCCCTCTTTTCCCCCCAAAATGCCCCTGGCGGCATCACCCAGCTGGGTTTGACGCAACCCCGCCCGGGGGCACCCCAAAAAAGGGGGAAACCCGTAAAAAAAAAAACGGGGTTTTGGGGCAAAACGAGGTTGTTCCCGCTGGGGGGGCGGCGCTGAACCCCGATATGGGGACAGGACCCCAAAAGGACACTGAGGAGGAGGAGGAGGATTTGGGGTCAGCGCTGAACCCCAATATAGGAAAACGACCCCAAAAGGGAAACCGAGGAGGAGGAGGAGGATTTGGGGCCGGCGCTGGACCCCAATATGGGACCAGACCCCAAAAGGGACACCGAGGAGGAGGAGGAAGAATTTTGGGTAAAATGTTGGACCCCAATATGGGAACGGGACCCCAAAACGGACATGGAAGAGGAGGAAGATTTTGGGGTAAATGTACCCCGATATGGGAACGAGACCCCAAAACAGACATGGAAGAGGAGGAAGATTTTGGGGTAAATGTACCCCGATATGGGACCAGACCCCAAAATGGCACCTGAGGAAGAGGAGGAGGATTTGGGGCCGTGCTGCACCCCAATATGGGAACAGGACCCCAAAATGGTACCCGAGGAAGAGGAGGAAGAATTTGGGGTAAATGTTGGACCCCAATATGGGGACGAGACCCCAAAATGGCACTGGAGGAGGAGGAGAAAGAATTTGGGGTAAATGTACCCCAATATGGGAACAGGACCCCAAAAGGGACACCGAGGAGGAGAAAGATTTTGGGGTAAATGTACCCCAATATGGGAACGAGACCCCAAAACAGACATGGAAGAGGAGGAAGATTTTGGGGTAAACGTACCCCGATATGGGACCAGACCCCAAAATGGCACCTGAGGAAGAGGAGGAGGATTTGGGGCCGTGCTGCACCCCAAAACTGGGACCGGACCCCAAAAGAGACACCGAGGAGGAAGAATTTGGGGTAAATGTACCCCAATATGGGGACGAGACCCCAAAATGGACACTGAGGAAGAATTTGGGGCCGTGCTGCCCCCCGATACGGGAACCAGACCCCAAAATGGACATGGAAGAGGAGGAAGATTTTGGGGTAAATGTACCCCAATATGGGACCAGACCCCAAAATGGCACCTGAGGAAGAGGAGGACGATTTGGGGCCGGCGCTGGACCCCAATATGGGACCAGACCCCAAAACGGTACCCGAGGAAGAGGAGGAAGAATTTGGGTAAATGTTGGACCCCAATATGGGGACGAGACCCCAAAATGGCACCGGAGGAGGAGGAGGAAGAATTTGGGGTAAATGTACCCCAATATGGGAACAGGACCCCAAAAGGGACACCGAGGAGGAGGAAGATTTTGGGGTAAATGTACCCCGATATGGGACCAGACCCCAAAATGGCACCTGAGGAAGAGGAGGATTTGGGGCCGGTGCTGCATCCCAATATGGGGAACAGGACCCCAAAAGGGACACCGAGGAGGTGGAGGAAGATTTTGGGTAAATGTACCCCAATATGGGGACGAGACCCCAAAATGGACACTGAGGAAGAATTTGGGGCCGTGCTGCAACCCAAAACTGGGACCGGACCCCAAAATGGACAGCGAGGAAGAGGAGGAGGAGGAAGGAGGTGGGGAGCAGACCCCAAAACCCAAAACGAGGAGGAGGAGAAGATCGGGGGGGGTCAAAACCCCAAAATGGGGGCAAAACCCCAAATGGGGGCAAAACCCCAAAATGGGGGCAAAACCCCAAAACGGGGACTGGACCCCAAAACGGAGGAAGAGGAGGAGGAGGAGGAGGAAGGCTCGGGAAGCGCTGCACCCCAAAGCAGGGCCCTAAAAGGTGGGGGGGGGGTGGGGTGGGGGCGTCCCCCTCCCCGTGGGGGTCTTCCCGCCCCAAATCCGGGAGATTTCACCCCAAAAATCAAAAGGATTTTGGCGCCGTATTAACCCTTTCCGTGCTGCACCCGCGCCCCCCCCCCCCACACCCTCCTTTTTTGGGACCCCCCCCCCCCCTCGCGGCGCCACCCCCCCGTGACGGGGTTCATTGGGGTGGGGGGGGGGGGCAGGTAAATTTGGGGCGGTTTTGGGGTTCTGACCGTCTGTATTTTCTTGCAGATCCCCTTGTTTCCTCCTCCCAGCCTGTCTCTCTCTTTGCGGCTTCACCAGGCAAGTTCACCTTTTCTGCCTCTTTTTGCGGAAGAAAAACGTTCATTTTTTAAAAGGGGGGGGGTGGAGGAACGAAGCTGCCCCCCCCAAACCCGGGCCGGGGGGGTTTGGGGTTTTTTTTTCCCTAATAATAAAAAAACGGCGTTTTCTTCCGCTCCTCGCCCTCTTTTTAACCAAATCTGCCTGTTTTCTGAGCTTTGCTGCTGCCCCCCCCCTCGCTTTGCACGCCCCCCCCCCCCCGTCCGTCCGTCTGTCTGCTATGGGGGGGGGGGGGAGGACAAACGGCTGCGCACGACGACCCCGAAACCTCGCGGAGCCCCAAAATCGCTCGTTTTCAGCCCAAAACTCTCGGTCTGTTTGCGTGGGGGGGGGCGGCGTTCATCCGACACCGGGGGGGGGGGGGCGCTGGGATGGTGAAAAACGGTTAAAAAAAAAAGAAACTTTAAAAAAAAAACACCAAAAACCCACACTTTTGGGGCCGGATCCTGCCCTGACAGCCGCTGTTGCTTTCTTCTGACCCAATCCGGGCGTTTTTCGCCCCAAAACGAAGACGGCGCCGAAACCAGGTGTGCCCCCCCCCACACACCCCCCCCCCGCGTTGTCCGCTCGCATGGCTGCGCTGCTGGCGGGGTTATTTTTTTTTGGGGGGGGGGTCCCCAAAACGGGGAGGGGGTCCCCAAATCGGGGGGGGTCCCCAAATCGGGGAGGGGGTCCCCAAAAAATGGGGGGGTCCCCAAAACAGGGGGGGGGCTCCCCATAAATGGGGGGGCTCCCCAAAAATGGGGGGGTGTCCCCAAAACAGGGGGGGGCTCCCCATAAATGGGGGGGGCTCCCCAAATCGGGGGGGGGTCCCCAAAACGTGGGGGGGGCTCCCCATAAACGGGGGGGCTCCCCAAATTGGGGGGGTGTCCCAAAACAGGGGGGGTCCCCAAAATGGGGGGGGCTCCCAAAACCGGGGGGGGTCCCCAAAATGGCAAAAGGGGGGAGAATTTGGGGGGGGGGGCACGCCGCTTGCCCCAACCGCAGCTGAATTTCGCCCCCCCCCCCTCCCGCAGCCGTTTCGGGGGCAGCCCCCCCCCTCCGCGGGAAGCCTTCATCCCCTTCTCCTCCTCCTCTTCCTCCTCTTCCTCACCGGGTGGGGGGGGGCGCGGAGCCCCCCCGGGACTCCCCGGGGTCCCCCTTCGAGCTGGTGCCGGACCCCGAATACCCGGGGGGGGCTCTGAGCGAAAGGGGGGGGGCTCTGAGCCAAATCCCCGAAGATCGCATCTGCGACTTCCCCGCCAAACCCCCCCGCGGCTCCGGCCCTCCCAGTCAAACCAGTATGGGCTTCCCAGTTACCAAATTTGCCCCCCCCCACCACCACCCGGGGGCCCCCCCCCACGGCACGGCGGCGGCTTTGGAGGAGGTGTCCAAATGCGTGCGGGAGATGCACAGCTTCACCAGCGAGATGCTCAGCTGGGACTGGGTGGAACGGGGCGACCGACCCCCCCCGGCGACGACGGACCCCCCCCGGCGAGGAAAGACCCCCCCCTTGCTTGGAAACCCCCCCCCGCCTCGACGGACCCCCCCCCGGGCGACGCGGACAGCTCCGGAGATTCGGACGACACCGTGATCGAAGAGCCCCCCCCCGCCCAACGCGGCTCCTCCGGCGACGTGGGACCCCCCCGCTTCGAAATCTCCTCCTCCTCTTCCTCCTCGGCGCCCCCCCGGCTTGAATGGCCCCCCCGGGGTCCCCAAAATCGCCGCCGCCGCCCCCCCCCCCCGCAACAACGAGGCGGACCTGAGGGCGGCCACCGAGGAGCCCCCCCCGCGACCCCCCCGAGCCTGCTGGCTCCCAACCCTCGCAGGTAATTACGCCGCCCCCCCCCCCCCAAAAAAAAAAGAGAAAAATAAAAAAAAAAAATCAAAAAATTAAAAAACAAACAAACAAAAAATCAAAATATTGCATTTGTCCCCAAAACTGTGCCCGCCAAGCGAAAATCTTGCCCCAAAACGCCAAAATCTTGCCCCAAAATCTTGCCCCAAAACCCCAAAATCTTGCCCCAAAACCCCCAAAATCTTGCCCCCCAAACCCCAAAATCTTGCCCCAAAATCTTGCCTCCCAACCCCCAAAATCTTGCCCCCCAACCCCAAAATCTTGCCCCCGACCCCCAAAATATTGCATTTGTCCCCAAAACCGTGCCCGCCAAGTGAAAATCTTGCCCCCAAATCCCAAAATCTTGCCCCCAAATCCAAAATCTTGCCCCCCAACCCCAAAATCTTGCCCCCAACCCCAAAATCTTGCATTTGTCCCCAAAACCGTGTCCGCCAAGCAAAAATCTTGCCCCAAAACCCCAAAATCTTGCCCCAAAACCAAAATCTTGCCCCCCAACCCCAAAATCTTGCCCCAAACCCCAAAATCTTGCCCCCAACCCCCAAAATACTGCATTTGTCCCCAAAACCGTGCCCGCCAAGTGAAAATCTTGCCCCAAAACCCCAAAATCTTGCCCCAAAACCCCAAAATCTTGCCCCAAAACCCCAAAATCTTGCCCCAAACCCCAAAATATTGCATTTGTCCCCAAAACCTTGCCCACCAAGTGAAAATCTTGCCCCAAAACCCCAAAATCTTGCCCCAAAACCCCCAAAATCTTGCCCCCAACCCCCAAAATATTGCATTTGTCCCCAAATCCGTGCCCACCAAGCGAAAATCTTGCCCCAAAACCCCCAAAATCTTGCCCCAAAACCCCCAAAATATTGCATTTGTCCCCAAAACCGTTTCCGCCAAGCGAAAATCTTGCCCCAAAACCCCAAAATCTTGCCCCAAAATCTTGCCCCAAAACCCCCAAAATATTGCATTTGTCCCCAAAACCGTGCCCGCCAAGTGAAAATCTTGCCCCAAAACCCCAAAATCTTGCCCCAAAACCCCCAAAATACTGCATTTGTCCCCAAAACCTTGCCCACCAAGTGAAAATCTTGCCCCCCAACCCCAAAATCCTGCCCCAAACCCCAAAATCTTGCCCCAAAAATCTGGCCCCCACCCCCAAAAAAATCCCCCCTCCCCGCCAGCTCTTGAGCTCCCTGGAGGGGGGGGGGGTCACCGCCTCCGCCGCCATTTTTTGGGGAGAAAAAGCCCTTTTTTGGGGCCAAATGGGGTTGGGGGGGGGCAGAACGCGACCCCTGCACTACCAGCTTTGCTGATGTGCCCCCCCCAAAATAACACATGGATGTGCCCCCCCCAAAAATAACACATCATTGTGCCCCCCCCCACTAATTATCCTCTGCCTTAATGAAGAAATTAAAGGGACCGTGGCTGAAATGGGGGCTACAGGAGGGCGAAGGGGGGGGGGTCCAGGGGTTTTACGACCCCGTGCCCCCCCCGTGACCCCCCCAAAAGTATCCACTCCCATAACATATTGATGTGCCCCCCCAATAACACATCAGTGTGCCCCCCCCACTAATTACCCATTGCCTTAACGAAGCAATGAAAGGGACCATGGCTGAAATGGGGGCTCCAGGAGGGCGAAGGGGGGGTGTCCAGGGGTTTTATGACCCCGTGCCCCCCCCGTGACCCCCCCATGCCCCCCCCACAGTGTCCACTCCCATAACATATTAATGTGCCCCCCCAATAATGCATTGATGTGCCCCCCCCACTAATTACCCTCTCCCTTAATGAAGAAATGAAAGGGACCGCGTCTGAACCTGGTGCCTTGGGAGGGCATGGGGGGGGGTCCAGGGGTTTTCCGACCCCGTGCCCCCCCCGTGACCCCCCCGTGACCCCCCCAAAAGTATCCTCTCCCATAACATATTGATGTGCCCCCCCCAAAAAATAACATATGGATGTGCCCCCCCACTAATTACCCTGTGCCTTAACGAAGCAATGAAAGGGACCATGGCTGAAATGGGGGCTCCAGGAGGGTCAAGGGGGGGGTCCAGGGCTTTTATGACCCCATGCCCCCCCCCGTGACCCCCCCGTGCCCCCCCCCCAAAGTATCCTCTCCCATAACATATTAATGTGCGCCCCCAATAATGCATTGAAGTGCCCCCCCCACTAATTACCCTGTGCCTTAATGAAGAAATGAAAGGGACCATGGCTGAAATGGGGGCTCCAGGAGGGTCAAGGGGGGGTCACACGTGGGTCTTACGACCCCGTGACCCCCCCGTGCCCCCCCCCCAGTGCAGGACCTGTTGCTGTGGCGGGACGCGCGGCGCAGCGGGGCGGTGTTCGGGGCCAGCCTGGCGCTGCTGCTGTCGCTGGCGGCCTTCAGCGCGGTGAGCGTGGGGGCTCACGCCGCCCTGGCCCTGCTCTGCGGCACCCTCAGCTACCGCGTCTACCGCGCCGTCGTCTGCGCCCTGCAGAAGGACGACCAGGGGCACCCCTTCAGGTGGGCTGCGGGGTCGGGTATGGGGTGGGGGGGGCCATAGGGGAAGTTATAGGGTGGGGGAAGCCATAGGGGGGTGGGGGGACCCATAGGGTGGTGATGGGAGCCATGGGGCGCCCTGCAGAAGGACAACCAGGGGCACCCCTTCAGGTGGGATATGGGGTTGGGGGGGTGGTTATGGGGTGGGGGGGGCTATAGGGGGGTGATGGGACATATAGGGGAAGTTATGGGGTGGGGGGAGCCATAGGGGGGTGGTGGGACCTATAGAGGCGGTTATGGGGTGGGGGGAGCCATAGGGGGATGGGGGGAGTCATGGGGCGCCCTGCAGAAGGACGACCAGGGGCACCCCTTCAGGTGGGCTGCGGGGTCGGGTATGGGGTGGGGGGGGCTATAGGGGAAGTTATAGGGTGGGGGGAGCCATAGGGGGGTGGTGGGACCTATAGAGGTGGTTATGGGGTGGGGGGAGCCATGGGGTGGTGATGGGACCTACAGGAGGGTGACAGGACCCATACAGTGGTTATGGGGTGGGGGGGGTGGGTATGGGGTGGGGGGGGAGGGTATGGGGTGGGGGGAGCTATAGGGGGGTGGTGGGACCTATAGAGGCGGTTATGGGGTGGGGGGAGCCATAGGAGGGTGACGGGAGCCATAGGGTGGTGATGGGGTGGGGGGAGCCATACGAGGGTGATGGGAGTCATAGGGTGGTGATGGGGTGGGGGGGAAGGGTATGGGGTGCTGGAGTGGTTATGGGGTGGGGGGAAAGGGTATGGGGTGGTGGGAGCCATAGGGGGATGGGGGGAGTCATGGGGCGCCCTCCAGAAGGACGACCAGGGGCACCCCTTCAGGTGGGCTGCGGGGTCGGGTATGGGGTGGGGGGGGTGGGTATGGGGTGGGGGGGGAGGGTATGGGGTGGGGGGGGAGGATATGGGGTGTTGGGAGCTATAGGGGGGTGGTGGGAGCCATAGGGGGGTGGTGGGAGCCATGGGGCGCCCTGCAGAAGGACAACCAGGGGCACCCCTTCAGGTGGGCTGCGGGGTCGGGTATGGGGTGGGGGGGGCTATAGGGGAAGTTATAGGGTGGGGGGAGCCATAGGAGGGTGGTGGGACCTATAGAGGCGGTTATGGGGTGGGGGGAGCCATAGGGGGATGGGGGGAGTCATGGGGCGCCCTGCAGAAGGACGACCAGGGGCACCCCTTCAGGTGGGCTGCGGGGTCGGGTATGGGGTGGGGGGGGCTATAGGGGAAGTTATAGGGTGGGGGGAGCCATAGGGGGGTGGTGGGACCTATAGAGGTGGTTATGGGGTGGGGGGAGCCATGGGGTGGTGATGGGACCTACAGGAGGGTGACAGGACCCATACAGTGGTTATGGGGTGGGGGGGGTGGGTATGGGGTGGGGGGGGAGGGTATGGGGTGGGGGGAGCTATAGGGGGGTGGTGGGACCTATAGAGGCGGTTATGGGGTGGGGGGAGCCATAGGAGGGTGACGGGAGCCATAGGGTGGTGATGGGGTGGGGGGAGCCATACGAGGGTGATGGGAGTCATAGGGTGGTTATGGGGTGGGGGGGAAGGGTATGGGGTGGTGGGAGCCATAGGGGGGTGGTGGGAGTCATGGGACGCCCTGCAGAAGGACGACCAGGGGCACCCCTTCAGGTGGGATACGGGGTCGGGTATGGGGTGGGGGGGGTGGGTATGGGGGGGGGGGGAGGGTATGGGGTGGGGGGGGAGGGTATGGGGTGAGGGGGAAGGGTATGGGGTGGTGGGAGCCATAGGGTGGTGGTGGGAGCCATAGGAGGGTGATGGGAGCCATAGGGTGGTTATGGGGTGGGGGGGGGAGGGTATGGGGTGGTGGGAGCTATAGGGTGGTGGTGGGAGCCATAGGAGGGTGATGGGAGCCATAGGGTGGTTATGGGGTGGGGGGGGAGGGTATGGGGTGATGGGAGCTATAGGGGGGTGGTGGGAGCCACAGGGTGGTGGGGGGACCCATAGGGTGGTTATGGGGTGGGGGGGAAGGGTATGGGGTGGGGGGACTCATAGGAGGGTGACAGGACCTATAGGGTGGTTATGTGGTAGGGGGGTGGGTATGGGGTGATGGGAGCCATAGGGTGGTGGTGGGAGCCATGGGGACAGTTATGGGGTGGGGGGAGCCATAGGGGGGTGGTGGGAGCCATGGGGCGCCCTGCAGAAGGCCGACCAGGGGCACCCCTTCAGGTGGGCTGCGGGGTCGGGTATGGGGTGGGGGGGGTGGGTATGGGGTGGGGGGGGTGGTTATGGGGTGGGGGGGGAGGATATGGGGTGGTGGGAGCCATAGGGGGGTGGGGGGAGTCATGGGGCGCCCTGCAGAAGGACGACCAGGGGCACCCCTTCAGGTGGGCTACGGGGTCGGGTATGGGGTGGGGGGAGCAGTTATGGGGTGGGGGGGTGGTTATGGGGTGGGGGGGGAGGATATGGGGTGGGGGGAGCCATAGGGGGGTGGGGGGAGTCATGGGGCGCCCTGCAGAAGGACGACCAGGGGCACCCCTTCAGGTGGGCTGCGGGGTCGGGTATGGGGTGGGGGGGGTGGTTATGGGGTGGGGGGGGAGGATATGGGGTGGGGGGGAGCCATAGGGGGGTGGGGGGAGTCATGGCGCCCTGCAGAAGGACGACCAGGGGCACCCCTTCAGGTGGGCTACGGGGTCGGGTATGGGGTGGGGGGGGCCATAGGGGAAGTTATAGGGTGGGGGAAGCCATAGGAGGGTGACGGGACCTATAGAGGCGGTTATGGGGTGGGGGGAGCCATAGGGGGGTGACGGGAGCCATAGGGTGGTGATGGGGTGGGGGGGAAGGGTATGGGGTGCTGGAGTGGTTATGGGGTGGGGGGGGAGGGTATGGGGTGAGGGGAGCCATAGGGTGGTGGTGGGAGTCATGGGACGCCCTGCAGAAGGACGACCAGGGGCACCCCTTCAGGTGGGATACGGGGTCGGGTATGGGGTGGGGGGGGCCATAGGGGAAGTTATAGGGTGGGGGGAGCCATAGGAGGGTGGTGGGAGCCATAGAAGGGTGATAGGACCCATAGAAGGGTGATGGGAGCCATAGGGGGGTTATGGGGTGGGGGGGTGGTTATGGGGTGGGGGGAGCCATAGGGGGGTGATGGGAGCCATAGGGTGGTTATGGGGTGGGGGGGAACGTTATGGGGTGGGGGGAGCCATAGGGGGGTGGTGGGAGTCATGGGACACCCTGCAGAAGGACGACCAGGGGCACCCCTTCAGGTGGGATACGGGGTCGGGTATGGGGTGGGGGGGGTGGGTATGGGGTGGGGGGGGAGGGTATGGGGTGGTGGGAGCTATAGGGTGGTGGTGGGAGCCATAGGAGGGTGATGGGAGCCATAGGGTGGTTATGGGGTGGGGGGGGAGGGTATGGGGTGCTGGAGTGGTTATGGGGTGCTGGAGTGGTTATGGGGTGGGGGGAAGGGTATGGGGTGGGGGGAGCTATAGGGTGGTGATTGGATGTGTAGGGTGGTGGGGGGACCCATAGGGTGGTTATGGGGTGGGGGGAGCCATAGGGGGGTGGGGGGAGCCATAGGGTGGTGGTGGGAGCCATAGGATGGTGATGGGACCCATAGGGTGGTTATGGGGTGGGGGGGGAGGGTATGGGGTGAGGGGGGTTTATGGGTGCTGGAGTGGTTATGGGGTGGGGGGAAAGGTTATGGGGTGGGGGGAGCTATAGGGTGGTGGTGGGAGCCATAGGAGGGTGATGGGAGCCATGGAGGTGGTTATGGGGTGGGGGGAGCCATAGGGTGGTTATGGGGTGGGGGGGGCAGTTATGGGGTGGGGGGGAAGGGTATGGGGTGTTGGGAGCTATAGGGGGGTGGTGGGAGCCATGGGGCGCCCTGCAGAAGGACGACCAGGGGCACCCCTTCAGGTGGGCTACGGGGTCGGGGGGGGTGGGTATGGGGTGGGGGGGGAGGGTATGGGGTGGGGGGGGCTATAGGGGAAGTTATAGGGTGGGGGGAGCCATAGGGGGGTGATGGGAGCCATGGGGCGCCCTGCAGAAGGACGACCAGGGGCACCCGTTCAGGTGGGATATGGGGTCGGGTATGGGGTGGGGGGGGTGGGTATGGGGTGGGGGGGGTGGGTATGGGGTGGGGGGGGTGGGTATGGGGTGGGGGGGGCTATAGGGTGGTGATGGGAGCCATAGGGGGGTGGTGGGAGCCATAGGGTGGTTATGGGGTGGGGGGAGCCATAGGAGGGTGATGGGAGCCATAGGGTGGTGGGGGGATCTATAGGGTGGTTATGGGGTGGGGGGAGCCATGGGACACCCTGCAGAAGGCCGACAAGGGGCACCCCTTCAGGTGGGCTGCGGGGTGGGGGGGGGGTGGGTATGGGGTGAGGGGGGAGGGTATGGGGTGGGGGGAGCTATAGGGGGTGGTGGGAGCCATAGGGTGGTTATGGGGTGGGGGGACCCATAGGAGGGTGATGGGACCCGTAGGAGGGTGATGGGAG
>NC_140335.1:389706-465309 GCF_964211825.1 Aythya ferina | reverse complement strand
AAAAAAACGACCCCAAAATCCCCCCGTTTACCCCCAAAACTCTGTCCCCAGCTGGCCGTGGCCATGTGGCTCCTGACCCACGTGGGAGCCGTCTTCAACGGCATCACCCTCCTCATCCTCGGTAAATATCCCCCCCCCAATTAAAAAAAAAGGGGATGCCCCCCCTCTAATTAACGAGCTGAGCTTCGTTAGGGGGCTGTGGCCCCCCCCCCGGGGTGAGCGTTGACCCCCTTTTATCCCCCCCCCCCCCAAAAGCTGACCTGCTGGCCTTCACCGTGCCGCCTTTCTACGAGAAATACAAGGTGAGCGCCCCAAAATGCTGCTGGGGGGGCACCGGGACCCCCCCCCCGCACGATGGGGACCCCCCCTCATTTTATTTTGTGTCCCCCCCCCCCCCCCAATCAGGCACAGATCGACCACTACGTGAACATGGCCCGCGAGCAGAGCAAGTCCCTCGTCGAAAAGTGAGCGGCACCGGGACCCCCCCCCGGTCATTGGGACCCCCCCCCGGTCATTGGGACCCCCCCCTGGTCATTGGGACCCCCCCCAGGTCACCGGGACCCCCCCCAGGGTCACCGGGACCCCCCCCATCACCTTTCCTCTCCCCCCAGGGTCCAAGCGAAGGTCCCGGGCATGGCCAAGAAGAAGCCGGAATAAACCAAAATTTTGGGGGGGGGGGGGCAAGAAATATTGGGGTGCCCCCCCCTCACCACCCCCCCATCCATCTCCGTCTGTCCTCCCCCCCCCCAAACCTTGGACTTGGCCTCCCGTTTGTTTTTTTTTGGGGGGGGGGGGGGTAAAAACCCAGCCCCCCCCCCCCCCTTTCCACTCCACCCATCCCCCCCCCCCCTTGCTCGTCGTCCCCCCCCCCAATTAATTTTTTTTAACGTTAACGAGGTGAAATGTCTGTAACTGCTGTAATTTTGGGGGGGGGGGGGGGCTCAACCCCCCCCCAGTGCCCCCCCCCCCCAAAACGGCTCCGTGTCCTTGTGTGACCCCCGCTGTCAGCTCTGTGCCCCCCCCCCCCACAAAAAACAGGCACCAGGGGGTGCCCCCCCACACCGACCCCCCCCCCCAAAATTTCGTGTCGTGTCCCCCCCCATCCCAAATTTCCCCCCCCCCCCCCCCCCCGTGACGTGAGCCGGTCTCGGCGGGGGGGGGCTCAATAAAACACCGTGACGGACGCCTCCGGCCCCTTGCCTTGCTTCGTGGCCCCCCCCCCCCCAAAAAAAATATGTCCCCCCCCCCCCAAAATATGTCCCCCCCCCCCGCCTGCCGCTTCACAGGGCCTCAGGGACGGGTTTATTGGGGGGGTCGCTTACAAAACTGGGCGTAAAAAAACCAAAAATGGGGGCGCGGGAGGGGGGGGGGCGCATAAATAGGGGGGCACCGCGGGGGGGGGCCACGGGGGACGCGGGGGGGACCGGTGACGGCGGGGGGGGGGCGGTTGGGGACCATTGGGACCACCAAAAGGGACCCCCCTGGGGGCTGGTGGCACCAGTATGGGGCTCCCTGGGGACTGGTGACACTGGGAGGGGACTCCCTGGGGACCAGTGACACCAGTAAGGGACCCACTGGGGAACCCCTGGGGACCAGTGCCACCAGTATGGGACTCCCTGGGGACTGGTGACACTGGGAGGGGACCCCCTGGGGACCAGTGACACCAGTAAGGGACCCACTGGGGACCCCCTGGGGATCAGTGACACCAGTAAGGAACCCACTGGGGAGCCCCTGGGGACCAGTGACACCAGTAAGGGACCCACTGGGGAACCCCTGGGGACCAGTGCCACCAGTATGGGACTCCCTGGGGACTGGTGACACTGGGAGGGGACCCCCTGGGGACCAGTGACACCAGTAAGGGACCCACTGGGGACCCCCTGGGGATCAGTGACACCAGTAAGGAACCCACTGGGGAGCCCCTGGGGACCAGTGACACCAGTAAGGAACCCATTGGGGACTGGTGACACCAGTAAGGGACCCCCTGGGGACCAGTGACACCAGTAAGGGACCCACTGGGGACCCCCTGGGGACCAGTGACACCAGTAAGGAACCCACTGGGGTCTGGTGACACTGGGAGGGGACCCCCCGGGGACCAGTGACACCAGTAAGGGACCCACTGGGGACCGGTGACACCAGTAGGGGACCCATTGGGGACCCCCTGGGGACTGGTAACACTGGGAGGGGACCCCCTGGGGACCCACTGGGGACCAGTGACACCAGTAAGGGACCTACTGGGGACCCCTGGGGACCAGTGACACCAGTAAGGAACCTACTGGGGACCCCCTTTGGACTGGTGACACTGGGAGGGGACCCCCTGGGGCCCAGTGCCACCAGTATGGGACCCCCTGGGGACCAGTGCCACCAGTTGGGGACCCCCCAGCTCTGCGGGGCCCAGCAGTGACACCGGGGGGGGGGGGGGGCCAGAGGGGACCGGGGACACCTTGGGGGGGGGGGGGGGGGCAGGACCCCCCCAAAATGTCCCTTCTGTCCCCACGTCCCCCCCCCCATTCAGGGCTCAGGTGGTGCAGGGGGGGTCAGGGGGGGCCCTGCGGGGGGGGGGGTGACCCCCGCGTCCCCCCCACCCCCCCTGCTTCGGCCTCTTCCTCCTCCTCCTCTTCCTCGGCGGGGCTGGGGGGCGCTGGGGCTGTGGGGGGGGGACAAACAGGTCCCCTGTCCTGTCCCCAAATGGCTCGTGTCCCCCCCCCCCCCCCCGGGTTCCCACGGCCACCCCAAGACCCCAACCCCCCCCCAGCGTCCCACTGTCCCCGTGTCCCCAATGTCCCCATTGTCCCCGTGCCATCCCATAGCCCTATGTCCCCACACTGTCCCCATCACCCCCCCATTGTCCCCATGTCCCCACACCCTCCCCACGTCCCCATCACCCCCCTGTCCCCATTGTCCCCAAGTCCCCATTGTCCCCATGACCTCCCATATCCCCATTGTCCCCATGTCCCCATCACCCCCATGTCCCCATTGTCCCCATCACCCCCATGTCCCCATTGTCCCCATCACCCCCATTGTCCCCATGTCCCCATCACCCCCCATATCCCCATTGTCCCCAAGTCCCCATTGTCCCCATCACCCCCATCACCCCCCAGTCCCTATTGTCCCCATGTCCTCATCACCCCCCTTGTCCCCATTGTCCCCATGTCCCCATTGTCCCCATCATCCCCCTCACCCCCATTGTCCCCATGTCCCATTTGTCCCCATGTCCCCCTCACCCCCCAGTCCCCATTGTCCCCATCACCCCCATTGACCCCATTGTCCCCATGTCCCCATTGTCCCCTGGTCCCCATCACCCCCCATATTCCCCTCACCCCCATGTCCCCATTGTCCCCATCACCCCCCAGTCCCTATTGTCCCCATGTCCCCATCACCCCCCCTTGTCCCCATGTCCCCAATGTCCCCATGTCCCCATGTCCCCCTCACCCCCATTGTCCCCATGTCCCCATCACCCCCCTGTCCCCATCACCCCCATATCCCCATTGTCCCCATCGTCCCCATCACCCCCATTGTCCCCATTGTCCCCACGCCCCACCCATGTCCCCATTGTCCCCATGTCCCCAAGTCCCCATCCCCCCCATGTCCCATTTGTCCCCATCATCCCCATCACCCCCCTTGTCCCCATTGTCCCCTTTGTCCCCATGTCCCCATTGTCCCCATCACCCCCCTTGTCCCATTGTCCCCTTTGTCCCCATTGACCCCATTGTCCCCATGTCCCCATTGACCCCATTGTCCCCATGCCCCCCCCATATCCCCATTGTCCCCAAGTCCCCATTGTCCCCATCATCCCCATCACCCCCCATATCCCCATTGTCCCCTTTGTCCCCATTGACCCCATTGTCCCCATGTCCCCATTGACCCCATTGTCCCCATGCCCCCCCCATATCCCCATTGTCCCCAAGTCCCCACTGTCCCCATCATCCCCATCACCCCCCATATCCCATTGTCCCCATGTCCCCATCACCCCCCTTGTCCCCATTGTCCCCATGCCCCCCTCCCCTCTCACCATCCTCCTCTCCACCCCTCGCGCCGCCGTCCCCCTCCTCCTCCTCCTCTTCCTCCACCACCTCCTCCTCCTCCACCACCTCCTCCTCCTCCTCCTCCTCCTCCTCCTCTTCCTCCTCTTCCTCCCCGCAGGCCCTCAGCAGCTCCCCTTTTTCGGCCGCCCCCAGGGCGAGGCTGGCGGGGTGGGCGGCCAGCGCGTGGCGCCGAATGTCCCCGAGGTGCAGCGAGGGGAGGGCGCGGGCGCAGAGGAGGCAGCGCAGGCGGCTCCCCCCCGCCTCCAGGTCCAGCAGCAGCTCTGCCCGCAGCCACCCCCGCAGCGAGTCCCCCGTCCCCCGTGTCCCCCCCACTGTCACCGGTGGTGGTGGCGGTGGCGGCGGTGACCCCCCCGGGCCCTTTGTTGAGGCCTCGTGGGGACGGGGGGCCGCGGGGACAGCCCCGGAGGGGGTGGCGGCGGCGAGGGGGTGGGCAGCCTGTTGGGGGGTGGGGGGGTGTTAGGAAGGGGGGAGGGTGTGTGTGGGGGGGGGGGGAAATGGGGACACCCAGGGGACACCCTGGGGACACCTCAGGGATGTGGGGGGCAAACGGGGCTTGGGGATAGGGGTTGGGGGCAATGGGGACACTTTGGGGACATGGGGATAGGGGTTGGGGGCCATGGGGGCACCTTGGGGACACTTTGGGGACACTTTGGGGACCTGGGGATAGGGGTTGGGGGCAATGGGGGCACCCTGGGGACACCCTGGGGACATGGGGATAGGGGTTGGGGGTAATGGGGCGCCCTGGGGACACTTTGGGGACATGGGGATAGGGGTTGGGGGCAATGGGGACACCTTGGGGACACTTTGGGGACACTTTGGGGACCTGGGGATAGGGGTTGGGGGCAATGGGGACACCTTGGGGACACCCTGGGGACATGGGGATAGGGGTTGGGGGTAATGGGGCGCCCTGGGGACACTTTGGGGACATGGGGATAGGGGTTGGGGGCAATGGGGGACACCTTGGGGACACTTTGGGGACACGGGGATAGGGGTTGGGGGCAATGGGGACACCTTGGGGACATCACAAGGACACGGGGGGCTCCTTGGGGACATGGGGACGTGGGTTAGGGGCAATGGGGACACCTTGGGGCACCTTGGGGACACTTTGGGGGCATGGGGATAGGGGTTGGGGGCCATGGGGACACCTTGGGGACATCACAAGGACATGGGGGGCTCCTTGGGGACATGGGGACGTGGGTTAAGGGCAATGGGGACACCTGGGGGGCACCTTGGGGACACCTTGGGGACACGGGGATAGGGGTTGGGGGCCATGGGGGCACCTTGGGGACATCACAAGGACATGGGGGACACTTTGGGGACATGAGGATATGGGTTGGGGGCAATTGGGACACCTTGGGGGCTCTTTGGGGACACCTTGGGGGCATTTTGGGGACATGGGGATAGGGGTTGGGGGCAAAGGGGACACCTGGGAACACCTCAGGGATGTGGGGGGGCAAATGGGACTTGGGGATAGGGGTTGGGGGCAATGGGGGCACCTTGGGGACACTTTGGGGACACTTTGGGGACACTTTGGGGACATGGGGATAGGGGTTGGGGGCAATGGGGACACTTTGGGGACACCCCAAGGACATGGGGGACACTTTGGGGCCATGGGGACACCCTGGGGACACTTTGGGGACACCTTGGGGACACTTTGGGGACACAGGAATAGGGGTTGGGGGCCATGGGGACACCTTGGGGACACTTTGGGGACCTGGGGGCTCCTTGGGGACCCCCTGGGGATTCTCTGGGGACGGGGCTTGGGGGCAATGGGGACAATTTGGGGACCCCCCTGGGGACACTTTGGGGACCCCCCTGGCACCCCGGGGACACGGGCTGGGGGTGGGGCCTGCGGAGGGACCGCCCCGTGTGGGCGGGGCCGAGTGGAAAGGGGCGGGGCCAAAGACACCGGGGTGGGGCCTATAGGGGGAGACCTGGAGCAGGGGGGTGGGGCTTAACCGAGTCTGTCTAGGGGGCGTGGCTGGGAAAAGTGGGCGTGGTCTGCGCGGCTGGGCGAGCCTCGGGGCGTGGCTTGTCTTAAAGGGGCACCGCCGGTTAAAAATGGGCGGGGCTCGGTAGGAGTGGGCGTGGCCCACAAAAAAAGGGGCACGGCCTGGCTTAAAGGGGGCGGGGCCCTCGTGGGGGGGGGGCAGATTTAAAGGGGCAATGGCTCAGGTTAAAGGGGCAATGGGGCAGCTATGGTGGGTGCTGCCTTAAAGGGGTCCAATGTTAAAGGGGCAATGGGGTAGATATGGTGGGTCCCACCTTAAAGGGGTCCCACCTTAAAGGGGCAATGGGGGCAGCTATGGTGGGTCCCACCTTAAAGGGGTCCCACCTTAAAGGGGCAGTGTGGCACTCTAGTGGGTCCCACCTTAAAGGGGTCTCACCTTAAAGGGGCAATGGGGCACTCTAGTGGGTCCCACATTACAGGGGTCCCACCTTAAAGGGGTCCCACCTTAAAGGGGCAATGGGGCAGCTCAAAGGGGACCCACTTAGAGGACCCCCGGCCGCGAGGACCCTCCCCAGCAGCCATACCTGGCCCGCGGCCGCCGCCGGGCCCCCCATCGGGGTGAGCTGGGGGTCCCAGGTGGGCGTCCCAGGAGCGGAGGACGAGCTGCTTCTCGCGGGGCCCCCAGGCGCCGGAGTAGGGGTGCTTCTGGCGGATGTGGCGCTTGATGGTGCTGAGCTTGAGGGTGGCGAGGGCGCTGCCGCAGACCATGCAGAGCATCCCGTGCCGCGCCGCGTTGAACTCCATCAGGTACTCGGCCCGCCAGCGCTCGTGGTAATACCGCCGGTGGTCCCGACCCGGGATACGGCTGCGACCCGGCCGTGACGCCCGCGCCTCGCAGTGGTCTGAGCTCCGCCGGCCCCCCCGCGGCCCCGGACCCGGCGGGGAGGCTGTTGGGGGGGGGGGGGGTTATGGGGTCAGGGAGGGGGGCAGGAGATGGAGGGAGGGGGTTTTAGGGGGGTTTTAGGGGTGTCAGGGTTATAGGGGTGGTAGGGGTGGGGGGTGTATGGCTATGGAGGGGTCTATGGGGGTTGCTGGGCATGGGGGGGGGTCTCAGATGGGGGTCTGGGGGCTGCTGGGGATGGGGGGGGTCTTGGGGGTCCCGCAGCAGAGGGTCAAAGGGGGTCAAAGGGGTGAGGGGTGGGAAAAGGGGGGGGGGGGAATGGGCAGGGGGCATCTGAAAGGGGTGGGAGGGGTCTTAAAGGGGCAGCGCACTGCAAGGGGCGGGGCTTGGGAAAGGGGCGGGGCATTTCAAAGGGGCGTGGCGCCCAAAAGGGGAGGGGCCCTTAAAGGGATGGGGGCAGTTTAATGGGGCTGGGGGCAGTGAAGGGGAGGGGGCGCCTGAAAGGGGAGGGGGCGTCTGAAAGGGGAGGGGGAGTCTTAAAGGGACAGGGGCTGGTGAAGGGGGTGGGGGTGTCTTAAAGGGACAGGGGCAGCTGAAAGGGATGGTGACATCCTAAAGGGATGGGGGGCAACCTAAAGGAATGGGGGCACCCTAAAGGGATGGGGGGCACCTTAAAGGGACGGGGACATCCTAAAGGGATGGGGGGCACCTCAAAGGGATGGGGGGCACCTTAAAGGGACAGGGACATCCTAAAGGGATGGGGACATCCTAAAGGGATGGGGGGCACCTTAAAGGGATGGGGGCACCCTAAAGGGATGGGGGCACCCTAAAGGGATGGGGGGGCACCCAAATAGGAGGGGGGCATCTTAAAGGGCCGGGGGCACACCAGAGGAGCCCAGGGGATGGCAAAACCGCCGGGCGGGGGGGGGGGCGTCTTAAAGGGCCAGCATCGCTCCCATTGTGCTCCAAAGGGGGGACCCAGCTCCCCCCACTCTGTTTGACGGGGGGGGCTCCTTAAAGGGGCCGCACCGCCTGCACCCCCCCCCCGCGGTGTCGGTGCTCACCTGCGTGGTCCGGTTGCGGGAGAGGCTGCGGGGGCTCCATGGCGGGGCCCGGGGCGGCGGCGGCGGCGGCAGGCGGGGGCCGGCCGGGGTGGGGACGCCGCCGTGGGGCCCCTGGGGCTCCTTTAAGGGCTCCTGGGTAAATTTAAAGGGGCCGCACGCCTCCTTTCCCCTCCCCCTCCCCCCCCCCCACCCCCCCATCGCCTCCCCTCCGGCAGTGGGGGGGCTTCGGGAGGGGGGGGGGCGAGCATTGAGGTGCCACCACGTCTCGGCTCGCCCTTCTTTAAAAAAAAAGCCCCCCCCCCCAAGCCAAAATCTGGGGAGGGGGCCCCAAGGTGGGGGGGGGCAAGGGTGCTCCCCCACCCCCCCCCGCCCGCAGCATCCCCCGGGGTCCTCCAGCGCGTGGGCACCCAAGAAGCCGCTGCCCCCCCCCCCCCGCGCGCCCCGCGCTGGCCCCACCCCTTTGGACCAAAAGGGGGCGTGGCTTAGGTGCGAGGCCACGCCCCCACCAGGGTGGGGGCGTGGCTTTCTCCCCCCTGGCTCCGCCCCCATCTCGAGCTCTGCACCCTTCAGCGCCGGCCCGTGACCGTGCCCCCCCCCAGTACCCCCCAAAACACACCCAGGGGGTCCCAGGGGGGCTCAGGGGGTCGGGACCCCCCCTCCCACAGCCTCCAGGAGCAGCCGGGGGGGCCCAAACTCCTCCTGAAACCCCAAATCGGGGGGAACATCCCAAAAAACCCTCCCCCTTCCCCCAAATCCCCCCCCTCCCCCAAAAAAACCCTCCCCAAACCCCCCCCCCCCTTCCCCAGGGGGTCTCCACCAGCAGCTTCGGCTCCGCTCGGCTGTTTCCGTCAGCGCTCGGAAAACGCCCGAAATCCGAGCGGGGCCGTTCGGGTGTTTCCGGCTCCGCTCGGGGCTTCGTCTCTTTCGCCCCTTTCGACGGAAACACCCGAGCGAGACTTCGGCTCTTTCCGCCCCCCCCCCCGTCTCCTCCCGAGCCTTGCCATCGGGCATCTCCGGAGAGCCGCCGGAAAAACCCGAAGGCTCGGAGGCGGCGTCCGGAAAGAGCCGAAGCGGGAGCGGGAGGCGTGTCGGGTGTTTCCGGCGCGGCGGCGGAAATGGCCGAGGGCCGGCGGCGGCGGCCATGTTGGGAGCCGCTGGGCGCTGAGGCGCGGGCGTGAGGCGGCGGCGGCCGGGCCGGGCCGGGCGGAGGAGGCGCCCCCCGCTCCCCCCTTTTCTCCTGCTCCGGACCCCTCCCTGCCTCCCCCATGCCGGTGGCTTGGCCTCCCCCGCCTCCTGAGAGCGGCCCGGGCTCCTTATCGCGCCCCCCCCCCCCCCCCTACCCCCACGCAATAGGAGCGCCCTATCGCGATAGCCGACAGGGGAAGGGGGGGGCCGCCATGACGAGCAGCGGCCGCAGCCCTCTGCCCACCGTCAACGAGAGGGACGCGGAGCAGGTAGGGCCGGGAATGGGGGCTGGGGGGGGGGTAAAAGGGGAAGGGGTCGATCTGTGAGGGGGGCTGAGGGGGTCCTGAGCCGTTTAGGGAGGGAAAATTGGGGGTCCTGAGCCCGTCAGTGAGGGAAAAAGGGGGCTGAGAGGGTCCTGAGGCCGTCAGTGAGGGGAAAAGAGAGGCCTGAGGGGGTCCTGAGCCTTTTAGTGAGGGAAAAAGGGGGGCTAAAAGGGTCCTGAGCCTTTTAAATGGGGGAAAAGAGGGGCCTGAGGGGGTCCTGAGCCGTTGGATGAGGGAAAAAGGGGGGCTGAGAGGGTCCTGAGCCCTTTAAAGGAAGGAAAAGGGGGGCCTGAGGGGGTCCTAAGCCTTTTAGTGAGGGAAAAGGGGGGTCCTGAGCCCTTGGGTGAGGGAAAAAGGGGGCCTGAGAGGGTCCTGAAACCGTCAGTGAGGGGAAAAAAGGGGCTGAGAGGGTCCTGAGCCATTTAAAGAGGGGAAAAGAGGGGGGCTGAGGGGGTCCTGAGACCGTCAGTGAGGGAAAAAGGGGACTGAGAGGGTCCTTGGGCCTTCACTGAGAGGAAAAGGTGGGCCTGAGAGGGTCCTGAGCCCTTGGATGAGGGAAAAAGGGGGGCTGAGAGGGTCCTGAGCCATTTAAAGGGGGAAAAAGGGGGGCCTGGGGGGGTCCTGAGAGCGTCAGTGAGGGGAAAAGAGGGTCCTGAGCTGTTGGATGAGGGAAAAAGGGGGGCTGAGAGGGTCCTGAGCCTTTTAGGGAGGGAAAATGGGGGGTCCTGAGACCGTCAGTGAGGGAAAAAGGGGGGCTGAGAGGGTCTCGAGACCATCAGTGAGGGGAAAAAAGGGGCCTGAGGGGGTCCTGAGGCTTTTAGTGAGGGAAAAGGGGGGGTCCTGAGCCCTTGGATGAGGGAAAAAGGGGGCTAAAAGGGTCCTGAGCCTTTTAGTGAGGGGAAAAAGGGGGCTGAGAGGGTCCTGAGCCCTTTAGTGGGGGAAAGGGGGGGCCTGGGGGGGTCCTGAGCCTTTTAGTGGGGGAAAAGGGGGGGGCCTGGGGGGGTCCTGAGCCATTGGGTGAGGGAAAAAGGGGGGTCCTGAACCCTTCAGTAAGGTAAAAGGGGGGGTCCTGAGCCCCCTAATGGGGGAAAAAGGGGCTAAAAGGGTCCTGAGCCCTTTAGTGGGGGAAAAGGGGGGGCTGGGGGGGGGTCCTGAGCCATTTAGTGAGGGAAAAAGGGAGCGGAGAGGATCCCAAAACCAGGGATATGAGGAAAAGGGGGGGGCTGGGGGGTCCTGAGCCAAATAAAGGGGGGAAAAGGGGGTCCTGGGGGGGTCCTGAGCCCTTTAGTGGGGGAAAAGGGGGGGCTAAAAGTGTCCTGAGCCTTTTAGTGGGGGAAAATGGGGGGGCTGAGGGGGTCCTGAGCCAAATAAAGGGGGGGAAAGGGGGTCCTGGGGGGGTCCTGAGCCCTTTAGTGGAGGAAAAGGGGGGGCTAAAAGGGTCCTGAGCCTTTTAGTGGGGGAAAATGGGGGGGCTGAGGGGGTCCTGAGCCAAATAAAGGGGGAAAAGGGGGGGCTGGGGGGGTCCTGAGCCATTTAAAGGGGCAAAAAGGGGGGGCCTGGGGGGGTCCTGAGCCAAATAAAGGGGGGCAAAGGGGGTCCTGGGGGGGTCCTGAGCCCTTTAGTGGGGGAAAAGGGGGGGCTGGGGGGGTCCTGGGGCCTTTGGGGGGGGGGGGGAAAAGGGGTTGGGGGGGGGGGGTCCTGGGGCTTTTATTGGGGGTAAAATGGGGGGGCTGGGGGGGGTCCTGGTTCACCTTTTGGGGGAAAAAAGAGAGGTTTTGGGGCTCAGCTGTGGGGGGGCTGTGACAGGAGCTGCCCCCCCCCCTAATTTTAGGGTCAGAGCCCCCCCCCCCATGAGCTTTGGTGGAATGGGGGGGGGGCTGTAGGGGAAGGGGGGGGGCTGTGGCTTTTTGGGGGGGCTGTGGTTTTTGGGGGGGGACTGTGGCTTTTGGGGGGGGGGGGGCTACGGCTTCGGGGGGGGGGTTTAGGTGCGTGGGAGGGGGCCGTTGTCCCCCCCCCCCCCCAAAAAATCCACCTCGGTGGCTGCGTGTGGGGGCGTGCGCCCACCCCCCTTCCCCGCGGGGGTGGGCTGCGGACCCCCCCCAAAACCAGCTGGAGGGGGGAGAGGGGATTATGGGGGTGGGGGGGGGGTTGTTTGGAGCCCCCCCCACCCCAAAATGGGGGCCCTTTTTTGGGGGGGGGGGGGGCAGGCTGAGTTTCGGTGTGGGCCCCCCCCATATGGGGTGAGGGGGTGGCTGATGGGGGGGGGGGGTGCGCTTACACCCTCGTTTTGGGGCTGTTTCTGCTTTTTTGGAAGATGCTTTTTTTTGGTGGGGGGGTCACTTTGGTGCCCCCCCACCTTGGGAGCAATTTGGGGGGGGGGCACGACACCCCCTGGTGTTTTTTTGGGGGGGGGGGGCTCAGCAGCTGCGTCCCATGGTGCTGTCCCCATGTCCCCTCGTGGGGGGGGTCCTTTTTTTTGGGGGGGGGTCCTGTTTTTTTTTTTGGGGGGGGTCCTATTTTTATTTGGGGGGTGCCCCCCTATTTTCTCCCCCCCTTTTTTTTTTGGGGGGGGCACTATTAGGACCTGAACCAACCCCCCCGGGGGGACACCGCGGGGGCTGCCCTGGCCCCCTTGGGTGCTTTATGGGGGGGTGGGGGGGGGCACACAGCAGGGCCCCCCCCCCGCCCCCGGGGGCTCACCGTTTTGGGTGAATTTCTGCTTTTTTCCGGCGGGTTATGTAAGGGGGGGGGGGGGGGATTATTCACGGCTTCGTTCAGCTGCCGGCAGAGAGCTGGGGAGGGGGCGGGTTGGGGGGGGGGCGCTGCCTTTTGGGTTCACATCTCAGCTTTTGGGGTCCGCCGGTGCTGCAAACCTCCAATTTTTAATATATTTTTCCCTTTTTCCCCGTTTTCCACACCAAAACGCGCGCGGGCGCCTCGGCGTCGTTGTTTTTCCCCCCCAAAAACCCCAAAATCGGGGAGTCTTCCCCCGTTCCTGCGTCACGTGGCTTTGATCTGCTGTGGTGTTTTTTTTCTTTTTTTTCCCTTTTTTTTAAAAAAAAAAAAAAAAAAACACAGAAAAAAATGTTGAAAATACCTAAATTTGGCTGACATTTAAGCGCCGTCGAGCCGAGGCTCCTTCCCCGGCTCCCTTCAGCTACCGAGGGAGGGAAACATTTTGGGGGGGGGGGTTTGGTTTTGGGGGGGGGGTCCCGTCCCGTGTGGGGACATCCCTTTTGGGCCGTTTTCTCCCTTTTTGCCCGTTTCTTGGCTTTTTTTATTGAGTTTTTTGACGGGCACACAGGTAGGCCCGGCACACGCGGGGGGGGCTCCTTTTGGGGTCGTCGCCTCCCTGAGGGGGCTTTCGGGGGTGTTTTTGGGGTGGTTCGGACCCCCCCTCGGTGACGTCATCACCGCCACGGTGACGTCACGCCCTGCCCCGATGACGTCACGCCTCGCCCTCCCCGCCCTTTTCCCCGTTTTTCCCTTTTCTTTCCTCAATTTCTCCCCCCCGGGCCTCCGCTCCCCCCGTTTGGGGGGTCGCGACCCCGTCCCCCCCCCGCGGTGCTGGCATTTTTTGGGGTCCCCAGGGCCCTTTTTGGGTTCCCCAGGCCCATTTTGGGGTCCGCTGGGGCCATTTTTGGTTATTTGGGCCCGTTTTTGGGTTCCCCAGATCCCATTTCTGGGTTCATGGCTCCGTTTTCGGGTTCTTTGGGGCCGTTTTCAGTTTTCGGGGCCCATTTTTGGGTTATTTGGAGCCCTTTTTAATTATTTGGAACCCCTTTTTGGGTACCAGGGCCCATTTTTGGGTTCCTTGGGGCCATTTTCAGCTCCTCGGGGGCTGGTTTGGGGTCCCCCAGCCCCCTTTTTGGGTTCCTCGGGGCCCTTTTTGGGTTCCCCAGGCCCATTTTGGGGTCCGCTGGGGCCATTTTTGGTTATTTGGGCCCATTTTGGGGTTCCCCAGATCCCATTTCTGGGTTCATGGCTCCATTTTCGGGTTCTTTGGGGCCGTTTTCAGTCTTTGGGGCCCATTTTTGGGTTATTTGGAGCCCTTTTTGGTTCTTTGGAGCCCATTTTTGGGTTACTGGCTCCCATTTTTGGGTTCCTTGGGGCCATTTTTCCGTTCCCCAGGACCATTTTGGGGCAGCTTTGGTGCTTTTAGGGTCTTTCCCCCACACCCCCCTCCCCAAAACGCCGTCCCGCTTGGCTCCGGCTCCGACCCAAACACCCCAAAAGCAGCACCCAAGGGTGCCCTCCCCCCCTCAGGGCCAGCATCCTGGGGTCGAAGCGTCCCCAAAAAACCCCCAAATCAACCCAAAACAGGGCCCGGGGACTCTGATAAGAGGGGCGAGAGAAATGCCAGGCATCTGGCACGGCACAGAGCCTTCCAAAACGGGGCAAAAAAAGCCCTTTTTGGGTATTTCCGCCCCGCTGGAGCGCGCCCTCCTCTTGCAGCCAGCGAAATCGCCGTGAACCCTCTCTGCTTTCACCATTCTGGCTGCTTTTCACCCCAAATCTTCCTCGGGACGGCACCGCCACCTTCTCCCTCACCTATTGAGGGGTCCCGGTGCGGCGCCGTTGCCCAAAATCCCCCAAATCCCCCCCAAATCTCCCCGGCGGTTCAACCATATGGCGAGCGGCGCCTCTCCGCCCCGTTGCCACAGCAGTTTTTTGGCAGAAAACCGCCGTTTTCTTCACCTTCCCGACTAATCCCCGAGGGGGGGGAGGCGGCACGAAGGCCTGTTTTAGAAGGAGGGGGAGGAAAACGGGTTGTTTTACCCCAAATCCTATCATTTTGGGGTCGGGGGGGGGTGTGAAGCCCCCCACCCATGGGAGCGCCCCGCGGCGGTTGCGCCATCGGCGGGTGAGAAACGAAAGCTTCCGCCGGCGGCTTCCTCCTGGGGAGGGGCCCCCCCCCTTCCTAATTAACCACCCGAGCGTTAATTAGGAGCCTTTCCCCTCCGTGGGTGCCCTTTTTGTAAGCTGGGGGGGGGGGCGCGGCCCCCCAAAACGCTGCCCCTAAGCTGGGGGGGGGGGGGAGGATCTTAGGCTGGGAGATTTGGGGTTGAATTTGTGGGGTTTGGGTTCGGATTTGGGGCTGAATGTGTCAGGTTTGGGCTCGGATTTGGGGCCGAATGTGTCAGGTTTGGGTTTGGAGATTTGGGGCTGAATGTGTCAGGTTTGGGCTCGGATTTGGGGCCGAATGTGTCAGGTTTGGGTTCGGAGATTTGGGGTTGAACGTGCGGAGTTTGGGCTCGTGGATTTGGGGTGAAACCACGGGGGTTTGGGCTCGGAGATCTGGGGTTGAATGTGTGGAGTTTGGGCTCGTGGATTTGGGGTCAGACCACGGGGGTTTGGGATCGCAGATTTGGGGCTGAATGTGGGGGTTTGGGATCGCAGATTTGGGGCTGAATGCGTGGCGTTTGGGGTCAGAGATTTAGGGCTCAACGTGAGGGGTTTGTGCTTAGAGATTTGGGGCTGAATGTGGGGGTTGGGGCTCAAAGATTTGGGGCTGAACTTGGCGTTTTTGGCTCATGGCTTTGGACCTGAACGCAGGAGCTCGGGCTCAGAAATTTGGGGCCAAACACCAAGACTTTGGGCTCACGGATTTGGGGCCAAACACTTGGAATCTGAGCTTCCTGATCCAACAAGCCCCTTGGCACCCAAACTCCCTGATTTTTTTCCCCCCCCCCTCTATTTTTTACCCCCCCATTTTGGCCCCGGATCCCCGTTTCCGGCTGCGCCCGGCCCCTTCCCACCCCAACCCTTGGCGCAAATCGGGGTGGGGGCACCCTAATGGGGTCGTGCCCTCCGTCCCCATCCCCCCGGGGGGGGGCACAACCGTCTCCTTTCCACCGGAACCGTGCCCCCCCCCTCGTCCCCTTCTCCGCCACCCCCCCGGGGAGCCCGAAACCGCGGCGCTTGCGTCAGGTATCGGGGGCGGCTCCCGACCCGCCCGGGGCGCGGCGCGGCTCGGCGCACCCGGACTTTGCTCCCCGTCCCCCCCCCTCCCCAAAATAATCAAAAACGAAGGGGTTGGGGGGCAGCCAGCCCCTCTCCTCTTCCCCACCCCCCCCCCCCCACCCCAAATTTTGGCCTCCCCGCAGCCGGCGCTGGGCCACGCGGACGGGAAGGGCGGCGGGAAGCCCACCATGCTGCGGGGGCGCGGTTCGGGACCCCCCCCCGCCGGCGACGAGCAGCCCCACGTGGGCAACTACCGGCTGCTGAAAACCATCGGCAAGGGCAACTTCGCCAAGGTCAAGCTGGCCCGCCACGTCCTGACCGGCAAGGAGGTGGGTGACACCGCCACCGGGCACGGGACGGGGTCTGGGAGCGAGTCCCAAGGGTGGCACCATGGGGACGGGGTCCTGGGGCTCACCCCAAGGGTGACTCCATGGGGACGGGGTCCTGGGGCTCACCCCAAGGGTGGCACCACAATGGGGACGGGCTCTGGGTGCGAGCCCCGAGGGTGGCACCATGGGGACGGGGTCTTGGTGCTCTCCCAGGGGGTGACACCCCATGGGGACAGGCTCTGGGTGCTCACCCCAAGGGTGACACCGGCACCGGGCACGGGACGGGGTCGGGGAGCGAGTCCCGAGGGTGCCACCACCATGGGGACGGGGTCCTGGGGCTCACCCCAAGGGTGGCACCACCATGGGGACGGGCTCTGGGTGCTCACCCCAAGGGTGACCCCATGGGGACAGGTCCCTGGTGCTCTCCCAGGGGGTGACACCCCACGGGGACAGGCTCTGGGTGCTCACCCCAAGGGTGACCCCATGGGGACGGGCTCTGGGTGCGAGCCCCGAGGGTGGCACCATGGGGACGGGGTCCTGGGGCTCACCCCAAGGGTGTCACCACAATGGGGACGTGCTCTGGGTGCTCACCCCAAGGGTGACACCGGCACCGGGCACGGGATGGGGTCTGGGAGCGAGTCCCAAGGGTGGCAACGCCGTGGGGACGGGTACGGGGTGGGCTCTGGGTGCTCACCCCAAGGGTGACACCACTGTGGGGACAGGGTCTTGGCGTTTGCCACATGGGTGACACCGTGGGGACAGGCTCTGGGTGCTCACCCCAAGGGTGACACCGGCACCGGGCACGGGACGGGGTCTGGGAGCGAGTCCCAAGGGTGGCACCATGGGGACGGGGTCCTGGGGCTCACCTGGGGGGTGACACCCCATGGGGACAGGCTCTGGGTGCTCTCCCCAAGGGTGTCACCACAATGGGGACGGGCTCTGGGTGCTCACCCCAAGGGTGACACCGCCACCGGGCACGGGATGGGGTCTGGGAGCGAGTCCCAAGGGTGGCACCATGGGGACGCGGTCTGGGTGCTCACCCCAAGGGTGACCCCATGGGGACAGGTCCCTGGTGCTCTCCCAGGGGGTGACACCCCACGGGGACAGGCTCTGGGTGCTCACCCCAAGGGTGACACCGGCACCGGGCACGGGATGGGGTCTGGGAGCGAGTCCCAAGGGTGGCACCATGGGGACGGGGTCCTGGGGCTCAGCTGGGGGGTGACACCCCATGGGGACAGGCTCTGGGTGCTCTCCCCAAGGGTGTCACCACAATGGGGACGGGCTCTGGGTGCTCTCCCGGGGGGTGTCACCACAATGGGGACAGGCTCCTGGAGCTCTCCCGGGGGGTGATACCCCATGGGGACAGGCTCTGGGTGCTCACCCCAAGGGTGACACCGCCACCGGGCACGGGACGGGGTCAGGGAGCGAGTCCCGAGGGTGCCACCACCATGGGGACGGGGTCCTGGGGCTCACCCCAAGGGTGACACCGCCACCGGGCACGGGACGGGGTCTGGGAGCAAGTCCCAAGGGTGGCACCATGGGAACGGCGTCCTGGTGCTCACCCCAAGGGTGGCACCACAATGGGGACGGGCTCTGGGTGCTCACCCCGAGGGTGGCACCATGGGGACGGGGTCTTGGGGCTTGTCCTAGGGGTGCTGGCACTGTGGGGACAGGTCTCTGGTGCTCACCCTATGGGTGCCACCACCATGGGGACAAGCTCCTGGTGCTCACCCCATGGGTGCCACCATGGGGACAGGCTCCTGGTGCTCACCCCATGGGTGCCACCACCCTGGGGACAAGCTCCTGGTGCTCACCCCATGGGTGCCACCACCCTGGGGACAAGCTCCTGGTGCTCGCCCCATGGGTGCCACCATGGGGACAAGCTCCTGGTGCTCACCCTATGGGTGCCACCACCCTGGGGACGGGTTCCTGGTGCTCATCCCATGGGGCCAGGCTCTTGTCCTCCCCCTGCGAGCCCCACCGTGGCGTGGGGACACCCCGGGGCTCCCCATCTGGGTGCCACCACGGGGTGGGGACATCCTTGGGGACAATCCCGGGGGGGGGGGGCCAACCCCGTCCCTCACCCTTCTCCCCCCGTCCCCAAAGGTGGCCGTGAAAATCATCGACAAGACGCAGCTCAACTCCTCCAGCCTACAGAAGGTGAGCTCCCCCACCCTCAGCCACCACCGTGTGTCCCCCCCCCCACCCCAAATTGTCATTTGGGGCTGGGGGGGACGCAAAAAAAGCGGTGTTTGACCCCCCCCCCCCCCTTTCCCCGCAGCTCTTTCGGGAAGTGCGAATAATGAAGGTCCTGAACCACCCCAACATAGGTGAGCCCCCCCCCCACCTTGGTGACCTGAAGGGGGGCTTTGTGCGTCCCCCCTCTTTTTGGGGATGGGGTGGGGGGGCTGTAGCAGCGTGGGGGGGTCCCGGTTGCCCCCCCCAGCCCCGCTCGGCCTCTTGCAGTGAAGCTTTTTGAGGTGATCGAGACGGAGAAGACGCTCTACCTCGTCATGGAGTACGCCAGCGGGGGTGAGACGGGGTTTGGGGACACGGGGACGGGGTTTGGGGACACGGGGACAGGGCTGGGGACAGGGCAGGGGGACACGGGGACAAGGATGGGGTTGGGGACGGGGCTGGGGACAGGGCAGAGGGACAAGGGGACAAGGCAGGGGGACAAGGATGGGGATGGGGACACGGGGACGGGGCAGGGGGACAAGGATGGGGACGAGGGGACAGGGTTTGGGGACAAGGGGACAGGGTTTGGGGACAAGGGGACAAGGATGGGGATGGGGACACGGGGACAGGGCTGGGGACATGGGGACAAGGATGGGGATGGGGACACAGGGACAGGGCTGGGGAACAAGGGGACAGGGATGGGGATGGGGACATGGGGACGGGGCAGGGGGACAAGGGGACAAGGATGGGGATGGGGACATGGGGACAGGGATGGGGACAGGGCAGGGGGACACGGGGACAAGGATGGGGATGGGGACACAGGGACAGGGCTGGGGGACAAGGGGACAAGGATGGGGATGGGGACACGGGGACAAGGATGGGGACAGGGGACAGGGCAGGGGATGAGGGTGGGGGACGGGGACAGGGCAGGGGGCTCAGACAAGGGGATGGGGGACGAGGACTGGGACAGGGACAGAGCAGGGGACAAGAATAGGGACAGGGGGCTGGGGACAGGGTCAGGGACGGGGACAGGGACAAGGGACAGGGACAAGGGACGGGGACAAGGCCACATCTCACCCCCCTCCCTCTCCCCCCAGGCGAGGTCTTCGACTACCTGGTGGCCCACGGCCGCATGAAGGAGAAGGAGGCCCGGGCCAAATTTCGACAGGTGGGGGGGGCGGGGGGGGGAAGGACACCCCCTAAGGACCCCCGGGGGGGGGCCACGCACCCCCTGGGGACCTTTGGGGACCCCCCCGTGACACCCCCCCCTCTCCTGCAGATAGTGTCTGCCGTGCAGTACTGTCACCAGAAGTTCATTGTACATAGAGACCTGAAGGTGAGGAGCCCCGGGGGGGGGCTGTGTGTGGGGTGGGGGGGGGGCTTCTTGTCACCTGGGACCCCCGGGAGCACCCCCAGCACCCTGTGGTGTTCCTCGGGTGTCCCCACAACCCTTCTGACCCCCCCCTTCAAGGTCATGGTGACAGACCCCTGCCTGTCCCCAGCCCCAGGGTGGCACCTGGGGACCCCCGGGGGGGGCACGTGGACGCCCCCAGGTCCTTTGGGGACACCCCTGGGTGCCCCAGAAGCATTGGGGGTCCCTGGGTCAGCACCCAGACACCCCCAGGGACCTCAGGGACCCCCCCAGGACCCTTGGGGACCCCCCCCAGAAACACCCAGGGACCCCAGGGCGGCACCCAGACACCCACAGGTCCTTTGGGGACCCCCCCGAGACCCCTGTGACAGCACCCAGGGACCCCCAGACCCCCTGAAAACACCCAGGGACCCCCCAGGGCCATGTTTGGGACCCCCAGGGCCACGTTTAGGACCCCCAGGACCCTTGGGGACCCCCCCAGAAACACCCAGGGACCCCAGGGCGGCACCCAGACACCCCCAGGTCCTTTGGGGACCCCCCCGAGACCCCTGTGACAGCACCCAGGGACCCCCAGACCCCCTGAAAACACCCAGGGACCCCCAGGGCCATGTCTGGGACCCCCAGGGCCACGTTTAGGACCCCCAGGATTACGTCTGGGACCCCCAGGGCCACGTTTAGGACCCCCAGGACCCTTGGGGACACCCCCAGAAACACCCAGGGACACCAGGGCGGCACCCAGACACCCCCAGGTCCTTTGGGGACCCCCCCGAGACCCCTGTGACGGCACCCAGGGACCCCCAGCCCCCCTGAAAACACCCAGGGACCCCCCAGGGCCACGTTTAGGACCCCCAGGGCCATGTCTGGGACCCCCAGGGCCACGTTTAGGACCCCCAGGACCCTTGGGGACCCCCCCCAGAAACACCCAGGGACCCCCGGGGCCACGTCTGGGACCCCCGGGGCCACGTCTGGGACCCCCGGGGCCACGTCTGGGACCCCCGGGGCCACGTCTGGGACCCCCGGGGCCACGTCTGGGACCCCCGGGGCCACGTTTAGGACCCCCAGGGCCACGTTTAGGACCCCCAGGGCCACATTTAGGACCCCCAGCATCATGTCTGGGACCCCCAGGATCACATCTGGGACCCCCAGGGCCACGTTTAGGACCCCCAGGGCTGCGTTCAGATGCCCCAACCCCCCCCCCAGCAGCCCCCAACCCCATTATTTCCCCCCCCCCCCCCGCGGCGCTGACCCCGTCTCCCCTCCGCAGGCCGAGAACCTGCTGCTGGACGCCGACATGAACATCAAAATCGCCGATTTTGGCTTCAGCAACGAATTCACCTTCGGGAACAAGCTCGACACCTTCTGCGGCTCCCCCCCCTACGCCGCCCCCGAACTTTTCCAGGGCAAAAAATACGACGGCCCCGAAGTCGACGTCTGGAGCCTGGGCGTCATCCTCTACACCCTGGTCAGCGGCTCCCTGCCCTTCGACGGGCAGAACCTCAAGGTAACGACCCCCCCAAATCCTTGGGGGGGCTTCTCCGGATGGTTTTGTGTCCCCCCCAGTTTCCTGACGGGTTTTGCCCCCCTCCCCAGGAGCTGAGGGAGCGGGTGCTGCGGGGCAAGTACCGCATCCCCTTCTACATGTCGACCGACTGCGAGAACCTGCTGAAGAAGTTCCTCATCCTCAACCCCACCAAGCGGGGCACCCTGGAGGTGATTTGGGGGTGGGCACCCCCCCGGAGACCCCCCCCGCGTTGTCCTGAGCAACCCCAGGCACCCCCAGCGTGTTGCTGGGCACCCCAAAGACCCCCCAGACACCCCCAGAATGGTTCTGGGCACCCCCAGCGTGCTCTTAGGGTACCTCCAGACACCCCCAGAGTGTTCCTGGGCACCCCAAAGACCCCCCAGACACCCCCAGAATGGTTCTGGGTACCCCCAGTGTGCTCCTGGGGCAACCTTAGACACCCCAAAAACCCCCCAGACACTCCCAGCATGGTTCTGGACACCCCAAAGACCCCCCAGACACCCCCAGAGTGTTCCTGGACACCCCAAAGACCCCCCAGACACCCCCAGCATGGTTCTGGGCACCCCAAAGACCCCCCCAGACACCCCCAGAGTGCTCGTGGACACCCCAAAGACCCCCCAGACACCCCCAGAATGGTTCTGGGTACCCCCAGTGTGCTCCTGGGGTAACCTCAGACACCCCCAGAGTGCTCCTGGGCACCCCAAAGACCCCCCCCAGACACCCCCAGCATGGTTCTGGGCACCCCAAAGACCCCCCCAGACACCCCCAGCATGGTTCTGGGCACCCCAAAGACCCCCCAGACACCCCCAGCATGGTTCTGGGCACCCCAAAGAGCCCCCAGACACCCCCAGCATGGTTCTGGGCACCCCAAAGAGCCCCCAGACACCCCCAGCATGGTTCTGGGCACCCCAAAGAGCCCCCAGACACCCCCAGCATGGTTCTGGGCACCCCAAAGACCCCCCAGACACCCCCAGCATGGTTCTGGGCACCCCAAAGACCCCCCCCAGACACCCCCAGCATGGTTCTGGGCACCCCAAAGACCCCCCAGACACCCCCAGCATGGTTCTGGGCACCCCAAAGACCCCCCCAGGCACCCCCAGCATGTTGCTGGGCACCCCAAAGACCCCCCAGGCACCCCCAGAATGGTTCTGGGCACCCCAAAGACCCCCCAGACACCCCCAGAGTGCTCCTGGACACCCCAAAGACCCCCCCAGACACCCCCAGAGTGCTCCTGGACACCCCAAAGACCCCCAGAGAGCCCCAGTGTGCTCCTAGGGCACCCCTAGACAACCCCAGCTTGCTCCTGAATACCCCAAAACCCCCCCCAGGCCCCCCCAGCATGGTTCTGGGCACCCCCAATGTACACCTGGGGCACCCCAAAAAGCTCTGGACACCCTCGGGGCGCCCCTGGAGCATCCCTCACCCTCCCCAAACGTCCCTGCGTACCTCAGAGACCCCAAACATCACCCCCAGAGACCTCAGGCTGCCCCGTGGGACCCCAAATGTCACCCTAAAAACCTCTGACCCCCCCTTTTTTGTCACCCCCCCACAGCAAATCATGAAAGACCGCTGGATGAACGTGGGCCACGAGGACGACGAGCTGAAACCCTACATGGAGCCCGTGCCAGACTACAAAGACCCCCGGAGGACAGGTGGGGCCTCGAGGGGGGGGGGATTTGAGGATTTGGGGGTGTCCCCAAAGCGCCCCCCAGGTCCCCTCACTGCCCCCTGGCTGTCCCCAGAGCTGATGGTGTCCATGGGGTACACGCGGGAGGAGATCCAGGAGTCGCTGGTGGGGCAGAAGTACAACGAGGTGATGGCCACCTACCTGCTGCTGGACCACAAGAGCTCGGAGGTGACTTGGGGACAGGAGGGGACACGGCTTGGGTTGGGGGGGGGGCGGAATTGGGGACACAAAGCTTGGGGGGGGACGGGACAACAGGGAGGAGCGGGGCCGCAAAGCGGGGCAGACGGGGAGGAGAGGAAGGGACACATGGGGGGGACACGGGGGTCACCATCCTCCCCGGGGGGTGTCCCCATGTCACACCCTGTGCCTGTGACCCCCCCAGCCATGTCACCGTGTCCCCAGTGCCACCGTGTCCCTGTCCCCTGTGCCACCACATCCCCATCCCCTTGTGCCCCCAGCTGCGTCCCCACACGCGCTCCACCCCCCGGCGTCCACCCTACCCCTCTGTACCCCCCCCTTGTTGTCCCCCGTGCCCCCCACGGTCCCCACGGTCCCCTCTGACCCCATGTCCCCCCCCCAGCTGGACGACAGCCTGGCGCTGAAGCCGCGGGCGGCCCCGGACCTGGCCAACAGCTCAGCCCCCTCCCCAGCCCACAAGGTGCAGCGCAGCGTCTCCACCAACCCCAAACGCCGCGTCAGCGACCAGGGTAAGCCCTACGGGGTGGGGGGGGGCGACAAAAACAGCCCCCCCACAGCTTGGGGACATCCCTGGGGGGCGCAGGAAGGGGTTTTTGGGTGTGTGATGCTGATTTTTTTTAATTTTTTTTTAATTTTTTCCCCCCACAGCCGGCCTCTCCATCCCCACCTCGTCGTCCTACTCGAAGAAGACGCAGGCGGCCAACGCCGAAAACAAGCGGGGGGCGGACGAGGAGGGGGGGCGGCGAGCGGGCAGCACCGCCAAGGTGCCCCCCAGCCCCCTGCCCGGCCTCGAGAGAGCCAAGGGCACCCCCTCGCCCTCCACGGTCAGTATGGGGGGCGGGGGTGATGGGGGGGGGGGGGTCCTGGGGGGGTCGTGGGGGGGCTGGGGAGCACGGTACGTGGGGATTTGGGGTGGGTTTGGGGGGCTGGGGGCCTGGCACCTGCGTTTTGGGGTGGATTTTGGGGACTGGGGGGCTCGTCACCTGCATTTTGGGGTGATTTTGGGGACTGGGGGGGCTCGTCACCTGCGTTTTAGGGTGATTTTGGGGAGCTGGGGGGTCTGGCACCTGCGTTTTGGGGGGAGTTTGGGGAGCCAGGGGGTCTGGCACCTGCGTTTTGGGGTGGGTTTGGGGACCTGGGGTGCCTAAATCCCCTGTTTTGGGTGGGTTTGGGGTGCCAGGACATCTATTTCCTCCATTTTTGGGGTGGTTTTTGGGTGCCAGAAGACCCGTTTCCCCTGTTTGGGGTCATTTTGGGGTGCCAGAACACCCCTTTCCTCTATTTTGGGGTCGTTTTGGGATGCCAGAACACCTCTTTCCCCTATTTTGGGGTAGTTTTGGGGTGTCAACACCCCTTTCCTCTATTTTGGGGTCGTTTTAGGGTGCCAGAGCACCCGTTTTTTCTATTTTAGGGTGATTTTGGGGTGGCAGAACACCCCTTTCCTCTATTTTGGGGTCATTTTGGGGTGCCAGAAGCCCCGTTTCCCCTGTTTGGGGTCATTTTGGGGTGTCACAACACCCCTTTCCTCTGTTTTGGGGTGTCAAAACCCTTTCCTCTTTTTTGGGGTCATTTTAGGGTGATTTTGGGGTTCCAGAACACCCCTTTCCCCTATTTTGGGATCATTTTGGGGTCCCACAGCCCCCTTTCCCTCCATTTTGAGCTATTTTGGCCACCTGACCCCCCTCCCCGAGCCAACCTCGGGGGGTACCAGGACCTCCCCTGACCCCCCCCTGATTTTGGGGTGGCCGTGGGGCTCCTGCCCCTGTGCCCCCCCCCCAAAAAAACATCCCCCCCACCCCACAGAACAGCGTCCTCTCCACCGGCACCACGCGCAGCCGGAACTCCCCCCTGCTCGACCGCGCCAGCCTGGGCCAGAGCTCGCTGCAGAACGGCAAAGACAGGTGGGGGCCCCCCAAAAATCCCCCCCCCAGCACCCCAAATCCCCCCCCCAGCACCCCAAATCCCCCCCCCAGCACCCCCCGCACCCCCTAACTGCCTTCTAACCGCCCCCCGCACCCCCTAACCGCCCCCCTAACCCCCCCCCCCGCCTGCCCCCCCTGCTTTTCTCTCCTTAGCCTGCCCGCCCCGGGCTGCAGACCCTCGCCCGCCGCCCCCCCGGCTCCGGGGGCCCCCCCACGGCCCCGGCAGCACCCGAAACCCGCCGCGGCCCCCACCGATGCCAACTGCGAGGGGCCCCGACCCAGGCAAGGCCGCGCCCCCCCCCAATTCAGCGCGGGGCCCACGCCTGGGGGGTGGGAGAAAAGTTGGGGGGGGTCCCCTTGCCTCCCCCCGCCCCTCCCAGCTGGGGATGGGGGAGATTCGGGGTCCTGTGGGGGCACCCCAGGGTGCTGGGGAGGGGTGATGTGGGGTGGGGGTGACCCTGGTGGGTGTCCCCCCCCCTCCCCCCCCCAGGGTGTTGTGGGGTGGTGGGGGGCACCCGGTGGCCCCCACTGGGTCCTCAGGGTGGTGGGGGGTGACGAGGGACACCGAGAGGTCCCTTGGGTGCCATTGGGTGACCCCTTGCATGTCCCCTGGGTGCTGGCAGGTCCCTTGGGTGCCATTGGGTGACCCCCTGCATGTCCCCTGGGTGCCATTTGGGTGCTGGTGACCCTCTGCATGTCCCTTGGGTGCCATTGGGGTGCCGGTGGCCATCTGCAGGTCCCTTGGGTGCTCTCATGGGGTGCCAGCAACCCCCACCCACCCCTAGGGTCCCACACTGGTCCCACAGGGTGCTGGTGGGTCCCTAGGGTGGCATTGGTCACCCTGGGGCAGTGGCGGGTGGTGGGGGGACCCCAGCAGGTCCCTTGGGTGCCACAGGCCCTTTAGGTGCCCTGGGTCACCCTGCAGTCCCCAGGGTGATAGTGGGTGATGGGGGAAGACCCCAGCAGGTCCCTTGGGTGCCCCAGGTCACTCTGCAGTCCCCAGGGTGATGGGGGTCCCCAGTAGGTCCCTTGGGTGCCACAGGCCCCTTAGGTGCCCTGGATCACCCTACAGTCCCCAGGGTGATGGGGGTGACCCCAGTAGCTCCCTTGGGTGCCCCACGTCACCCTGGAGACCCCAGCAGGTCCCTCGGGTGCCCCAGGTCCCTCGGGTGCCCCAGGTCACCCTGGAGACCCCAGTAGGTCCCTTGGGTGCCCCGGCTTACCCTGCAGTCCCCAGGGCGATAGTGGGTGGCAGGGGGATCCCAGCAGGTCCCTTCGGTGCCCCGGGTCACCCTGCAGTCCCCAGAGTGATGGGTGGACCCTGGTAGGTCCCTTGGGTGCCCCAGGTCACCCTGGAGACCCCAGCAGGTCCCTTGGGTGCCCCGGCTCACCCTGCAGCCCCCATGGTGATGGGTGGACCCTGGCAGGCCCCTTGGGTGCCCCAGGTCCCTTGGGTGCCCCAGCTCACCCTGCAGCCCCCATGGTGATGGGGTGGACCCTGGCATCTCCCTTGGGTGCCCCGGCTCACCCCCCACGCCCCCAAAGAACCCACCTGAACCATCTCCAGCTTCCACCACCTCAACTAACTTGGTCCTACCACCCCCCCCATCCCCCCCCCCTTTATTTTTTTTTTCCTTTTTTTTTTTTTTTTCCCTTTTTTCCCCCAAAAACAGCGCGGCCCCGGCGCGGGTGCCGGTGGCGTCGCCGTCGGCTCACAACATCAGCCAGGGGCTGTGCGAGAGGCCCAGTTTCCCCCGGGGGGTGTCGAGCCGCAGCACCTTCCACGCCGGGCAACTGCGGCAGGCTCGGGACCAGCCCCCCCTGCCCTACGCCGTGCCCCCCCCCCCGGCCTCCCCCTCGGGCGCCAGCCAGGGTCGCCGCGGCCCCTCTGCCAGCCTCTTCAGCAAGTTCACCTCCAAGTTCGTCCGCAGGTGAGCCCCCCCCCCCCGAAAAAAAATAAAAAACACCCTTTTTATTATTTTTATTTATTTTCCTCTTTTTTTTTTTAATTTATTTTAATTTTTTCCCCCTCCCCAGCCCCAAAATCAGGGTGTCTGCGTCCTCCTGTGTGGCCCCACAGCGCTGCCTCGGGATCCTCCGTGTCCCCCCTTTTGTGTCCCCCCCCCTGCTATGACCCACCCCACCCTTTCCACCCTTTGTCCCTTTCTGCCCCCCCCCCCCCCCAAAAAAAAAAGCCTCTTTATTTTTTTATTTATTTTTTATTATTTTTATTTTTTATTTTTTTATTTATTTTATTTTTTTATTTATCTTTTTTATTTTTTTTAATTTATTTTTTATTTATTTTATTTATTTTTTATTTTATTTTTTAAAATTATTTATTTATTTTTTATTATTTTTCCCCCTCCCCAGCCCCAAAATCGGGGTGTCTGCCTCCTCCTGTGTGGCCCCACAGCGCTGCCTCGGGATCCTCCGTGTCCCCCCCCCCCCCCCTTTGTCCCTTTGCCCCCCCCCACCCCCCATCCCCTTCTGTGTCCCCCTTCTGTGTTGCCCCCCCCCCCCCCCGCCCCTTGTCCCTTTTGGGGCTCTTCCACTTCCTTCTGTGCCCCCCCCCACACCCCTCATCCCTTTTGGGGCCCCCCCATCCCCTTCTATGTCCCCCTTCTGTGCCCCCCCCCCAGGGCTCCTCAGGTGCCCCCCCATGTCCCTTCCTGCCCCCCCCCGCCCTCTTGGGGCTCTCCCTGTCCCCTCAGTGTCCTTTGTCCCCCCCCCTCACCCCATTGTCCCGTGCCCCCCCCCCTCTGTGTGCTGCCACCAGTGCAAGCGCCGCAGGGCTTGGGGGGGGGGGGAGGGCCAGCATTATTTGGGGGGGGGGGCTCCTGCTTCTCCCCCCTCCCCAGGATCCTCCCTCCGAGCCCATCCCCGCTTGGGGGTCCCATGGTTTAAAGGGGGGGGGGGGCGAGGGGGGGCAGCAGACACACACCCGGCCCCCCCCCACATCCAAGGGTCCTGGGGGGGGGGGGAGGGGGCTGCGCCGCCCTGTGCCCCCCCCCTCCCAACGCCGCCCTTCTCTTCTGTTTGTCTTTGTAGAAATCTGTCTTTCAGGTTTGCCAGAAGGTAGGCGCCGCAGCCCCCCCCCCCCCCGGCCCCCCCCCCCTTTATCCCCCTGCCCCCTTTCCCAGACCCCCCCCCCTTAAAAAAAAAAAAAACCCTCGGCGCTGCACGGCCCCCGCATGGCCCCCCCCCCCCGCTGGCTGCCTGTCCCCGTGTCCCCCTGTCCCCCTGTCCCCGTGCTGTCTGTCCGCCTGGGTTTCGCCGTGGGGGGGTTACAGGGGGGCTGCGTGCCCCCCCCCCCCCGTGCCCATTGCCCGCCCCCCCCCGCTGACCTCTGCCCCTTCTGTTTCTCGAGGAACCCGCACGAGCCCGAGAGCAAGGAGCGCGTGGAGACGCTGCGGTGAGCGTGGGGGGGGGGCTGGCACACGTGGGGGGGGGTGGGGGGGGCTGTGACACCCGCAGGGACCCCCCCACCCCATCCCCGTGGTGGCTGTGGGGTTGTGGTCCCCCCCCCCCCATCCCCTGCAGCACCCCAGTGCTCTCCCCGGGGGTCCTGTCCCCCCAGTAACCCCCCCCAGCCGTTCCCCCCCCCCCAGTAACACCCTCCCCTCTCCCATTCCCCTCCCAGTAACCCCCCAGTAACCCCCCTGCCCTTTCCCATTCCCTTCCCAGCAGCTTCCTGCCCAGTAATCCCAGTAACCCCCTCCCCTCTCCCATTCCTCTCCCAGTAACCCCCTCCCCTCTCCCATTCCCCTCCCAGTAACCCCCTCCCCTCCCAGTAAACCCCCAGTAACCCCCTCTCCTGCTTCCCTCCCAGTAACCCCCATCCCTTCCCTTTCCCAGTAACCCCCAGCAACCCCCAGTAACCCCCATCTCCCCCTTATCCCCCGCAGACCGCCGGTGGGCGTGGACAAAGATCGCGAGGACCTCGGCGGTGGCGGCGGCGGCGGCGGCGTCGTGGGCAGCGTCAGCGGCGGGGGCGGCGGTCGCGAGGCCAAACCGCGCTCGCTGCGCTTCACGTGGAGCATGAAGACGACGAGCGCCTTGGAGCCGGGCGAGATGATGCGGGAGATCCGCAAGGTGCTGGACGCCAACAGCTGCCGCTGCGAGCTGCAGGAGCGTTTCGTGCTGCTCTGCGCCCACGGCGCCCCCGGCCACGATTCCTTCGTGCAGTGGGAGATGGAGGTGTGCAAGCTGCCGCGCCTCTCGCTCAACGGCGTCCGCTTCAAGCGCATCGCCGGCACCTCCATGGCCTTCAAGAACATTGCCTCCAAGGTGGCCAACGAGCTCAAGCTCTGAGCGCGTCTCCCCCCCCCCCCCCTCTCCCCCTGCGCCCACCCCCTGCCCACCGCACACCCCCCTGTGGGGGGGCTTCTCCTCAAATCGGGGGGCGCCGACTGGGACTTGTTGGACTCCCTCCCCGTCCCGTCCCGGTCCCGGTCCCGGTTCCGGTCCTGGTCTTGTTCCCCAGGAGCCGGCGGGGGCGGTGTTGGGATGGGAGCGGAGCAGTTGTAGGGGTGCCCCCCCCCCCACCCCCAGCCCCAGGACCTGTGGGGGCGGCCCTAAAAGGAACCGGGGGCGGCCCTAAAGGAGCTGGGGATGGCCCTAAAAGGAGCTGGGGGCGGCCCTAAAGGAGCTGGGGGCGGCCCCAAAGAGAGCTGGGGGCGGCCCCAAAGGAGTTGGGGGCGGCCCCAAAGGAGTTGGGGGCGGCCCTAAAAGGAGTTGGGGGCGGCCCTAAAAGGAGTTGGGGGCGGCCCTAAAGGAGCTGGGGGCGGCCCCAAAGAGAGCTGGGGGCGGCCCCAAAAGAGTTGGGGACGGCCCTAAAGGAGTTGGGGGCGGCCCCAAAGAGTTGGGGGCGGCCCCAAAGAGAGCTGGGGGCGGCCCTAAAGGAGTTGGGGATGGCCCTAAAAGGAGCTGGGGGCGGCCCTAAAGGAGTTGGGGATGGCCCTAAAAGGAGCTGGGGGCGGCCCCAAAAGAGTTGGGGGCGGCCCCAAAGAGAGTTGGGGGCGGCCCTAAAGGAGCTGGGGGCGGCCCTAAAGGAGCTGGGGGCGGCCCCAAAGAGAGCTGGGGGCGGCCCTAAAGGAGTTGGGGGCGGCCCTAAAGGAGTTGGGGGCGGCCCCAAAGAGAGTTGGGGGCGGCCCTAAAGGAGTTGGGGGCGGCCCCAAAGAGAGCTGGGGGCGGCCCTAAAAGGAGCTGGGGGCGGCCCTAAAAGGAGCTGGGGGCGGCCCTAAAGGAGTTGGGGGCGGCCCCAAAAGGAGTTGGGGGCGGCCCTAATGGAGTTGGGGGCGGCCCTAAAGGAGTTGGGGGCGGCCCCAAAGAGAGTTGGGGGCGGCCCTAAAAGGAGCTGGGGGCGGCCCCAAAGAGAGCTGGGGGCGGCCCTAAAAGGAGCTGGGGGCGGCCCTAAAGGAGTTGGGGGCGGCCCTAAAGGAGTTGGGGGCGGCCCTAAAAGGAGCTGGGGGCGGCCCTAAAGGAGTTGGGGGTGGCCCTAAAAGGAGCTGGGGGCGGCCCTAAAGGAGCTGGGGGCGGCCCTAAAAGGAGCTGGGGGCGGCCCCATAGAGAGCTGGGGGCGGCCCTAAAAGGAGCTGGGGGCGGCCCTAAAGGAGTTGGGGGCGGCCCTAAAAGGAGCTGGGAGCGGCCCTAAAAGGAGCTGGGGGCGGCCCCAAAGAGAGCTGGGGTTGGCCCTAAAGGAGCTGGGGGCGGCCCTAAAGGAGTTGGGGGCGGCCCCAAAGGAGTTGGGGGGGCGCACCCCAGACTTGTGGGGTCGACCCCGGAGCTGTGGGGACAAAGTGGGGCCTGCAGGGAGCTGGGGACGGCCCCGAAATCTCTGGGGTCAGGGGGCTGGCCCCAAAAGCTGCAGGGTTAATCCAGGACCCCCCCCCCCCAGGGATGTGGGGTCGGCCCCAGGGCCCTGTGGGGTCACCCCTGGACCTGCAGGGACCCGGGGACGGCCCCAAAACCTCTGGGGCTGTCTCTAGGGACGGGGGGGGATGTCCCCAGGTCTTGTAGGGTCAAGGTGGCCCCAAAAGCTCTGGGGACAGGGATGTCCCCAAGCCCTTTGGGGTCAGGCCGGGACCTGCGGGGCCATCCCAGAGCCTTATGGGGACGCCCTGGGTGTCCCCAGGTCCCCAAGGGACACGGGGTGGCCTTGGGGTGGCCTTCCTGTCCCCACGGGGACATTTTGGGGCCTTTCCATCCTTATGGGACGCGGAGCCTTATGGGGACAGGGGGACAGCGCGGGGGGGGCCCGGGCCTTATGGGGTGGGGGGGCCCGGAGCCTTTTGGGGACACCCCGGGGGGGTACGCCCCGTGGTGGCACCCTGTGGCCTTATGGGGACAGCCCGTGGCCTTGGGGGGGGGGCACCGGGACGCCCCCTGGGGACCCCCCGTGGCCTTGGGGGGGTCGCGGGGGTGTCCCCGTGTGTCCCCCCCCCCCAGGGCCACGAGGGGGACCCGGAGCCGTCCCCGCGCCCCCGCCCCTCACTCAGGAAGGGCCCCGCCGCGGGGGGGGGGCTCTGCTGCTGCCGGGGGCGGTTCCCCCCCCCTTCTCCTCAGCCCCCCCCCCGGGGGGGGTCGCCCCCCCCCTTTGACCTGCTGAACCCCCCCTCCCCCCCCAGCAGGGGGCGGGGCGGCACCCGGGGGGGGGCACCCCGGGGTGCTGCTGCCTGGGGAGGGGTTTTTTTGGGGGGGGGGGGGGGGGTGTTGGGGGGAGGCTGCAGCACCGCCGGCCCCCCCACGCCCCCCCCCGGCCGGCGCTCGCTGTCGATTTTCCAGGTTCTAGATTAAAATCTTTCCACAAAGAGCCGCTGCCTCCGCACCAGTGCTCCCAGTATAAACCAGTATCGCCCCCAGCACCCTCCCAGTACAGCCCAGTGCTCCCAGTTCCCCCCCCCCGCCACTGCACGCAGCCTCTCTAGTAAAATACCTTTATTGCAAACGTGGCCGGACACCCCCGCCCCCCCCATTTACCCCCCTCCCACCCCCAATTCCCCCCCCCTCCCAGCCCCCCCCCACCCCCCCGGGCCGCCTCTCCCCCACCCAGCGGGGGGCGCCCGGGGGCGTGGCCTCCGGAGTGGGCGTGGCCTCTGGGGGTGAGGGGGCGGAGTCCTCCAAGCCCTCTGCGCTGGGAGGCGTGGTCTCTCGAAGGGGGGGGCGTGACCCTGCCGCTCAAAGGGGCGGGGCGTGGCCGGCGGCGGGTGGGCGTGGCCTGGCGGCGTGGGCGTGGCCGGGGCGGACGAGCGGGGGCGGGGCCGGGCGCGGCGGCAGCGCCCGGCCCGGCTGCAGGGGGGGGGGCGGCCGGGGCAGCCCCGGGGGCTGCGGCGGCCCCGGGGGGGGCTGGGGCAGGGCCGGGCGCAGCAGCGGGGGGGGCTGCGGGGGTCGCGAGGGCGACGGCGGCGGCGGGGGGGGCGCCGACACTGCCGTGATCTGCACCTGCGGGGAGAGGCGGCGGGTTGGCGGCGACGGTGACGGGCGGGGGGCGGCAGCGGTTTGGGGGGGGGGGGGCGCTCACCTCTTCCTCCTCCTCGTCTTCCTCCTCCTCTTCCTCCGGGGGGGGCGGCGGCGGGGGGGGGCCGTTGTTGCCGCCGCCGCCGCGCTCGGCCTCCCACTCGCGCAGCACCCGGTCGAGGCCGAAGCGGCGGCGGGCGCTGGCCACGAAGCTCCGCACCTGCGCCGCCGTCTTGGTGCCCAGCACCGCCGCCACCGCCGGGAAGTCGCGGCCGTAGCGCCGCAGGGCTGCGGGGGGGGGCAACGGGTTAACGGGAGGGCCCCCCCATAACGGGAGGACCCCCCCATAACGGGAGGAACCCCCATAACGGGAGGGCCACCCCCTACCTTCCCGGGATACCCCCCCCCCGGTGTGGCCCCCCTCCCGCACTCACCCTGCACCGCCAGCAGCTGCTCGTCCGTGGTCCAGCGGGAGCTGAATTTGCTGGTGGGCTGTGGGGAGAGGGGGTGGAGTGGGACGCTGGGGGGTGCTATGGGGTCAGGGGATGCTGGGGGAGATGTTATGGGGTCAGGGGACGCTGGGGGGATAGCAGGGGGATGATGTGGGACCAGGGGACAGCAGGGGACATTGGGAGACACCAGGGGATGTTATAGGGTCGTGGGACACTGGGGGGTGCTATGGGGCCAGGGGACACTGGGGGAGATGTTATGGGGTCAGGGGACACTGGGGGAGATGTTATGGGGTCGGGGGACGCTGGGGGGATAGCAGGGGGATGATGTGGGACCAGGGGACAGCAGGGGACATTGGGAGACAGCAGGGGATGTTATAGGGTTGCGGGACACTGGAGGATGCTATGGGGCCAGGGGATGTTATAGGGTCGTGGGGGACACCGCAGAGCACAGCGTGATGCTGTGGGACACGATGGGGGCGTACGGGGACACGGGGACACCGTGGGGACGTGGAGTGACAGCGGGGGCATGAGAGGACACGAGGGGGGGTGTGGGGACGTTATGGGGTGTGTGGGGACGTTATGGGGTGTGTGGGGACACGAAGAGACGCGTGGGGACACTGGGGGACACGAGGTGATGGGGTGTGTGGGGGCATAATGGGGCGTATGGGGACATGATGTGACACCAGGGACACAACAGGACACAAAGGGGCGTGTGGTGCACCGGGGGGGGGCTGCACCCCCACTGCTGGCCCCCCCCCCAGGACCCAGGGGACAGAGGGACAGACAGGGGGACAAACAGAGCCCCCCCGACCCCCCCCCAACACACCTCGGGCGGCCGCAGCGCCTCCACGCCGCCCTCCAGCGCCTGCCTCAGCCCGCTGTTGATCTGCTTGATGCACTGCACCTGCGGCACGGGGGGGGGACACAGCGATCGGGGGGGGGCTCCTCAATGTTTCGGGGGTGTTTTTGTCCCCCCCCCATATAAATTTGGGGCTCAGCTACCTGGCGTTTGAGGGAGACGAGCTGGCAGTCGAGCTGCCGCAGCGCCAGGGCGCCCAGGTCGGGGTTGGCGGTGACGCCGGCCACGTCCTCGCGGCTCAGGTGCATCCCGCGGGGGGGCCGCCGGCGTTGCCGCGGGGGGTGGTGGCGGTACTGCGCCTCCTTGCGCCCCCCCAAGCCGCTTTTGGGGTAAAAAGGGTCTTTTTTGGGGTCGGCAGCTTCCAGTTCCCCTTCGCCGGTGAGGCGGTGCTCCTCCATCTCGTCGTTGCTGGGAAAGGGGAGGGGGTAATGGGGGTTGAGAGGGGCTCGGGGGGGGCTGGGGGGGTTTGGGGGGGTCGGGGGGGGCTTGGGGGGGTTCGGGGGGGTCGGGGGGAGTTTGGGGGGGCTCGGGGGGGTCGGGGGGGGCACCTGTCGTCCCGTTCCTTGCGCCCCAGCAGGCGCCGGGCCTGGCGGTCCATGACGCTGGTGCGGCTGCGCGTCTTCTTCCAGGAGTAGTAGTACTTGACCAGGCTGGGGATCAGCTTGTCGGGCAGCTGGGGGGGGGCAAAAAGGGTGAGGGGGGGGGCAAAAAGGGTGAGGGGGGGGCTTTGGGGGTGAGGGGGGGCACTTGGGGGGGGTTTGGGGGGAGTCGGAGGGGGTTTGGGGTCCCCCCGGCTGCAGGAGTGGGGATGAGGGGAGCGGTGGGGTTGTTGGGGGTGGCACTGGAAAGGGGTGGTGCTGAAGGGGGGGGCAGCATAAAATGGGGGGGCTCCATGAAATGGGGGGGCAGCATAAAATGGGGGGGCCTCCGTGAAATGGGGGGAAGCCATAAAAGTGGGGGGGAAGCCATAAAACTGGGGGACATCACAAAATGAGGGGGAATCCATAAAACTTGGGGGGTCGCCCTAAATAAGCGGGGGTAGCCCTAAAAGGGGGGGGCACCCCTAAAGCAGGGGGGTTGTAACATGGGAGGGGGCACCCCAAAAGTGGGGGGCGCCCCAAAAAATAGGGGGGTGCCACAAAAAAGAGGGGGGCGCCCCAAAAATGGGGGCACCCCAAAAATGGGGGGGCACCCCAAAAAAAAAAGGGACTGGGAGGTGATGGGGGGGGCGCAACCTGCAGGGGACAGATGGGGGGGCCACGTCCCATGGCCTATTTTGGGGGCTGAGGGGGGGGGGAGCACATTCTATCTGCTGGGGGGTGGCACAACCGCCTGGGGGGGGTCATTGCTGCGGGGGGGGGTCAGGGACTGGCACACCCCACGACCTAAGGGGGTGGGGTTGGGGTTCAAGCAGCTCCTGCCCGGGTTGGGGGCAGGGGGGAGCCCCCCGGGGGGGCGTTTTGGGGTGCGGGGGGGGCACGGGGGGGGCGCTGACCATCTGCTGGATGCGGGCGAAGCTCTTGCCGTGGAAGCTGAAGGCCTGCTCGAAGAGCACCTTGTCCTCCACCGTCCACTCGTCCGGGAAGGGCGTGAAGTTGGCCAGGTCGGCCAGCGACTTCTCCACGTCGTGCTTGTGCCACAGCAGCATGCCCAGCGCCTGCGGGGGGGGGCACACAAAACCGGGGGGGGGGGGGAGGCAATGGGGAAGGGCGTGGGGGGGGGGATTCAGCGGGTACCGGGTGCCGGGGGGGCACCCGGAGCGCCCCGGTGGTACCTGCTCGATGTTGTAGCCGTGCTTGTCCTTCGCCATGGCGATGTATTTATCCACTGAGGGGGGGGAAAAGGCATCGGGGGGGGGCAAAATGCCACGGGGGGGGGGGGCAGAGGTGGTAGGGGGGGGTCCCAGCCCTTCTCGGGGGGTGTTGCTCACGTTTGGCATCGGAGACGCAGTGGTTGGGCGCCCACACCAGCATCCCCTTCAGCTCCTTGTTGCTGTAGCGCGCGGGGCTCTCTGGGGGGCGACACGGGGGTGAGGGTGGTTTTTTTTTTTTTTTTGGGGGGGGGCACACACACACATACAAACGGGCCCCCCCCCCCCCAGCGCCCGCCCTGCCCTACCTGGTTTGCAGTCGGGGATCACCGCCTGGTAGTCGGCCCCCACGCGGATCATGCTGTCTGCGGGGGGGGGGGGAAATAAAAAAGCAAAAAGTGGGGGGGGGGGGTCAGCGGGGGGGGTGACACCGGGGGGGGGGGGCGCGGGCGAACAAAGCCGGAGGCCGGCGCACACGCGGCGGCGGCCGGGGACAATGGGGCCGCGGCCGGGGGACGGGGCTTTGTTCCCCCCCCCCCCCCATATAACCCGGGGCCGTTTTTGTTGCCCCCCCCCACCCCGTCCCCCGAGTGCTGCACGTGTATTTTCGGGGAGGGGGGGGGGCACTCACCGTGCGCGTGCTCGTCCTCGCTGCCCTCGTCCTCGGAGGGGGGGCCGCCGGCGGCCGACTTGGCGCGGCTGCGGGACAGGATCCCCGAGGGTTTCTCCATCACCGAGGGCATCGCCGGCCCCGAGGGGGGGGGCGCACGGCGTGCCCCCCCCCAGCCTTCCCCAGCACCCTAGGGCTCAGCACCGGCACCCCATTCCCGCAGGATGCAGCCCTTTTAATTTTTATTATTATTATTTTTTTTTTTTAGGGGGGGGGGGTGCAGCGGTGCTGGGCACCGGGTGGGTGAAGGAAGGGGGGGGGGGGGAGGGTCCCAAAAAGGGAGGTGAGGGGGGAGGGGGGGCGGTGTGGGGGGGTCCTGAGCCCACCCCGCGCCCACACAAAGCGCCGCCGGCCGCTCCCGCCGCCTGCCGGTGCCAAAGTAGTTCCAGCTCCCCCGGCCTCAGCACGGCCCCCCCCCCGAGCGTACCCCTCCGCCGGCGCGGGGGGGCGGCGGGAGGGCGGGCGGGGGCAGGCTGGGGGCGAGGGGGGGGCGGGAGGGACCATGGGGGGGGGGGCACGGGTGACGTGGGGACACGGGGAGGTGTGAGCACGGGGGAGGGGGGCAAGGGGGGGGCATGGGGGGGGGGGGAAGTGTAAGGGGTGTGCAAAGAGGTGGGGGGTGGGGGAGCGCGGGGGGGGGGGCAGATGCAGGTGATGTGGGGACATAAAGGGGGAGGTGAGGGAGGGGGGCAGGGGGAGGGGGGGATGGGGGGGGCAAGGGGGCATGGGGAGGGACACGGTGGGGGTATGGGGGTGAGGAGGACACGGGGACATGAGGGGGATATGGGGGGGGGCACGGGGGGGGACAGGGACATGGTGGGGACATGGAGATGAGAGGGGGACACGGGGGGGACGTGGACATGGGGGGGCATAGGGGGAAACAGGGGAATGGGAGGGGACAGGGAGAAATGGGAGGGGCACGGGGACATTAGGGGGCACAGTGGGGACATGGGGGGGCACAGGGATATTGGGGTGATATGAGGGGGGACACAGAGGGGACATGGGAACATAGGGGATATGGGGGGGGCATGTGGGGGACACAGGGGTCCCAGCCCTGACGTGGGGTGACAATAGGGTGGGCCCCACAGTGTGACCTTGGGGGGGGGGGTGATACAGGGCTGGGTGTCCTCGTTCCCTCCCCCCCCCCGGCATGGCAAAGGGCTGGGGGACAGTGGGAGGGGAGGCCAAAAGGGCCTCACCAGGGCTCGCTGTGGGGCAGGAGGGGGATGGGGACCCCATTTCGGGGGGGGGGCTGCTGGGGGGCAGCCAGGAGCCCTCCCCTCACCACAGGCCTTGCTGTGGGGCCGCCCCACACCTCCCGCCCCCTGCCGTGGGGCTGCTCACCGCCGCAAAGGGCACGGGGGGGCAGGCGGGGGGGTCCGGCTGGAGCCCATCGCCGCGGGGCAGCGCTGTGGGGCCGCTGTGAGGCGGCCGCGGGGCAGCGCGGTAGGCAGTGCCTCGGGCCCCCTCTGGGGCCGTTCTGAGGCCGGCTCCCCTCAGCGCAGGGTGTGGCCTCGCCGCCTTCCCGCCCAAGCCCCCCTCAGCCAATCAGCGCCCGCCTGCCTTCGCGCCTCGCGGCGCCGCCACGCGCACGACCGTTGGCACCGCCCCCCAGCCCCGCCCCTCTTCCCCCCTCCGCGCATGCGCACGACGAGGCCGGGCTCATCTGTTGACAAGGCGCATGCGCGCAGCTCTCCCCCGCTGGCCCCCCTCCCGCCCCGCGCGGGCTCTGCGCAGGCGCAGTGTCCCCGGCCGGCCGCAGGCTCGCGCGCCCCGCGCCCCTCCCCCCCCTATAAATAGGGCGCGCTCCCCGCGCGGCCCCTCAGAGCCCCCCGGGCCCCCGCGCCGTCAGGAGCTGCCGCGGCCCCGTTCGGCGCCGCTATGGGGGTGAGCGGGGCGGTGGAGGGGCCTGGAGCGGGGAAGCGGGGGGAGTTTGGGGCCTTTTGAGGGGGTTTGAGGCTTTTTTGAGGGGGTTCGAGGCTTTTTTGAGGGGGTTGGGGGCTTCTCGAGGGGCTCTGGGGCACCCCTGAGGGGGGTTTGGGGCCTTTGAGGAGTTTTGGTGGCGCCTCTGAAGGGATTTGGGGGCTTTTGAGAGGGTTTTAGGGTGTTTCTGAGGGGATTGGGGGCTTCTCGAGGGGCTCTGGGGCATTCCTGAGGGGATTTGGTGCCTCTGAGGGGTTTCGGGTGCTTCTCCGAGGGGATTTGGGGGCTTTTGAGGGGGGTTAGGGCATCTCTGAGGGAAATGGGGGCCTTTTGAGGAGTTTGGAGCTCCTCTGAGGGGATTTGGGACTGCCTGAGGATGCTTGTGGTCCCTTTAAGGGGATTTGGGGCTTTTTGAGAGGTTTGGGAGTGTTTCTGAGGGAATTGGGGTCCCTTTTGAGGGGCTCTGGGACATCCTTGAGGGGATTTGAGGCCTTCTGAGGGATTTGGGGTCTTTCAGGGGCTTAGGGGGCTTCTCTGAGGGGACTTGGAGCTCTCTGGGGGTGTTTGTAGACCCTTTAAGGGGATTTGGGTCGTTTTGAGGGGTTTTAGGGCATCTCCGAGGGGATTTGGGGGCTCTATGGGACTCTGCAGGGACCCTTGGCGACATTGCCCCCCCTGTTTTACCCAAATGTGGCTGCAAACTGCTGGGAAATGGGATGATTTTCTCCCTCGTGGTGGAAAAACTGCGCCTTTCTCCCCAAAATGACCCAATACCAGAGGTTTTGGAGTCTCTGTCCCAGCCGGCAGCAAGCGCTGAGGAAAAACACCGAAACCACCTGAAGTTCCCCAAACTGTGTGTGTGTGGGGGGGTTATTTAGGGGAAGGGCTCGCCCCACCCCACACTCAACGCATGCACACCGGCAGGCAGAGTATTGTAAAATCCTGTTTTTGCCTTTTTTGGGGTAGCTTTCATGGAGATAAAGCCCGGGGGCTCTTTTTCCTATGGAAATCTGAGGTCATTTGGGGATCCTGAGGTGATGCCGGCAGGGCTTGGGGGGGGAAATTGCCAGGGTTTTGGGGGAAAACGGCCTGGTTTTGGATTATCTTCAACAGGGAGCTTTTAACCAGTAGCAGAAATAAAAACAGAAATTAAAAAAATAATAATAAAAAGGGATAATTCTGCGTGTTCCACTGTATGTTTCATCACACAACCAAAGATTTGGGGGGAAACCTCACAAATTTCCCATCGGGCAGGGATTGGGACACAAAAAGAAGTTCTTGTCCTGCTCCGAGGTGACTTGTGGAGTTCAGCCTGCTGCTGTGTCCCCCCTCTGCCTATGTTTTTGTCAAAAAACACACTTTTCTTCCCCAAAACACACTTTTTTTTTTTATTTGTGAGGGGGTTTGGGTGAGCCCAGCTTTGTCAGCCCGCTGCTAATTGCTGATTTTTCTTTCCCTGGGGGCTGTTTTATGTTTTATCTCTTGTTGGGATTCTTGTGTTCCTGCTGGGCGGGGATTTTCATGTTAAAAAAAGTGCGGATTTAGCACAAAATCACCTTTTTCTGCTCCTCCTGCAGAGGAAATCCAGCAAGGCCAAGGAGAAGAAGCAGAAACGCCTGGAGGAGCGGGCGGCGATGGACGCCGTCTGCGCCAAGGTGGAGGCAGCCAACAAGGTGAGCACCCCCAGCCTCAAAACGGGGCCAAAAAGGGGCAAAATCAACCCTGCGGCGAGCAAACCTTGCCCCCCCTTCAATTTTTTGGGGCGCTGTTTGCTTCCTCCCAGCTCGAAGACCCCCTCGAAGCCTTCCCGGTGTTCAAGAAATACGACCGCAACGGGTGAGTGCCCCCCCCCCGGGTTTGGCAAAACCGTGGTGCTGCCGCCGGTGCCGTGGGGGGGTCAACGGTGCCTTTTTTCCTCCCCCCCCACCCCTTTTTCCTTTTTCCCAGCCTCGATGTCTCCATCGAGTGCCGGCGCGGCGCCCGCCTGGAGCCGGCCACCCTGGAGTGGGCTTTCGAGCTGACCAAGAGCAACATGCAGACGCTGTAAGTGCGCCCCCCTGCCAGCCCCGAAACCCCCGTGTTTTGCCCCAAAAACCGAGGAGGAGGGGGGGGGCCCCCCGGGGGGGTGTTTCCCCGCAGGTACGAGCAGAGCGAGTGGGGCTGGAAGGAGAGGGAGAAGAGGGAGGAGTTGGTGGACGACCGCGCCTGGTACCTCATCGCCCGCGACGCCGCCGCCGGCCCCGTCGCCTTCTCCCATTTTCGCTTCGACGTGGAGTGCGGGGAAGAGGTGCTCTACTGGTGGGTGGAAAAGGGGGCAGAAAGGGGCGGAAAGGGGCTGGGGATGGGGTAAAAAGGGCTCGGGAATGGGGCAAGAAGGGGGCTGGGGCAAAAAGGGGAAGAAAGGGGCTGGGAATGGGGCAAAAAGGGGAAGAAAGGGGCTGGGAATGGGGCAAGAAAGGGGCTGGGGCAGAAAGGGCTCGGAAATGGGGCAAGAAGGAGTGGAAGGGGGCTGGGGATGGGGCAAAAAGGGGTAGAAAGGGGCTGGGAATGGGGCAAGAAGGTGGCTGGGGCAAAAAGGGGTGGAAAGGGGCAGAAAGGGCTTGGAAATGGGGCAAGAAGGAGTGGAAGGGGGCTGGGAATGGGGCAAAAAGGGGCAGAAAGGGGCTGGGGCAAAAAGGGGTGTAATGGGGCAAGAAGGGGGGCTGGGGCAAAAAGGGGTGGAAAGGGGCTGGGAATGGGGCAAAAAGGGGTGGAAAAGGGCTGGGAATGGGGCAAGAAGGGGGCTGGGGCAGAAAGGGCTCAGAAATGGGGCAAAAAAGGGGTGGAAAGGGGCAGAAAGGGCTTGGAAATGGAGCAAGAAGGGGGCTGGAAAGGGGGCTGGGGCAAAAAGGGGCAGAAAGGGCTGGAAAGGGGGGTAAAGGGGGCTGGGAATGGGGCAAAAAACCCTGGAAACGGGGCCGTGGTGGTGATTTGGGGTTTTTATCCCCGCAGCTATGAGGTGCAGCTGGAGAGCCGGGTGCGCCGGCGAGGGCTGGGCAAATTCCTCCTACAGATCCTACAGCTGGTGGCCAACAGGTGACAGCAGCTTTTTGGGGCAAAAAGCGGGGTTTTCAGGGCTTTTTCCTCCCCCCTTACCCCCTTTTTTCCCCCCCCCTACAGCACCCAGATGAAGAAGGTGATGCTGACGGTGTTCAAACACAACCACGGCGCCTACCACTTCTTCCGGGACGCCTTACAGTAAGTAAAAAACTCCCAAACCTTTCAGTTTTCACCCCATTTCCCATCCCTTTTCCCCCCGGGGGGGGGCACCCCCTCTCTTTTTTGGGGGAGGGGGGGTTCCGTAACCCGCTGCTCACGCCCCTCTTGCAGCGCGCTGGCGACGTGAAGGGTTTGGTGCTTGCCCGGCTGCCGGAGGTGGGTGTCCGGGTGCCCCCGCAGCCCCCCCATTTCCCCCCCCTTTTTATTTTCACCCCCCCTTTTTATTTTCACCGTCCCCCCCCCCCCCCAATTTGTGCCTGTCGGGGTCACCTCTCCGCCCCCCCCCCCCCTTCGCGTGGCAGGCAGCCCACCCTTTCTATCCCCCTATATTGTTGTCAGGGGGGTTCTGGGGGTGTTGCTGCCCCCCCACCTTATTTTTTTTGACCCCCCCACCCCATTTTTTTACGTCCTTTTCCCCCCCCAGGTTTGACATCGACGACACCTCCCCCAGCGTCTCGGGCTGCTGCGGGGACGACTGCTCCTACGAGATCCTCAGCCGACGCACCAAATTCGGCGAGAGCCAGCACGCGCACCCCGGGGGGCACTGCGGGGGCTGCTGCCACTGAGCCCCAACCCTCCCCACCATGGATTTACCCAAATCTGAAGGTTTTTACCCCAAAGTGAGCTCGTCACTCTGTGCCGCGTATGGGTGTCCGGCCTGGCTGTGCCCCCCGGTGTCACCCTACTGTGACCCCCAGAGATTGGGTGCTGAAAGGGGTGGTTCTGGTCCCCTCCCTGCAGCGGGGGGGTCCTGTGCTGGGGGGACAGAGCTCATATTTTGGGGCACAAGGAGGGTTTTTGCCCATTTCGGATGTTTTCCGGTGCTGTTTCTACTGCCCCAGGGCAGCCACGGACTCCCCCTTTTTTTGATCGCTTCGGTTTGTACGTTACAAATAAATTGTTCACGAGGAATAAACGGACTGGTTTTGCCGGGATGACTCCCCAGTTCCCACCAGTTTGCACCACTTCGCCCCAGTTCCCCGGGGGCAGACGCAGGACTACATTTCCCAGCAGCCCCCGCGGCAGCGCCCTGAGCAATGAAAGAAAACTCCCGGCATGCCCTGGGGCTCAGGGGCTGGCCCCTATGGGCGGGGCTTACAGCGGAGGGCTCTGATTGGGGGGCGTGGTTACCGGTGAGAGGGTGTGGCCTCTTGACTCCTCCTCCGGAAGCGACTGGAGAAACGTCACTTCCGCCGCATCCCCGCCGCTGTCGCCATGCCGCTCGCCGCTCGCTTGGCCCGCTCCCTGCTGCGCCCCGCGGCCCGGCCCGGCCCGGCCCAGCGCGGCCTCGTCACGGGGCCTCCGCAGGATCCGCTGGGGCCCGCGGTGAGCGCGGGGGCAGCGGCTCGGGGCGGGGGGTGCCGGGCGGGGTGACCTTGCCTCCCGCTGACGCCGCTGCTGTGCCCGCAGGAGACCGTCGCCGGCTTCGCCGCTATGTTCGCCGTGTGCCTGGGCCCCGCCGCTTGGGTGCTGGCGCACCTGGAGGACTACAAGAAGCGGGAGTGAACCGGGGCCCGCACCGGGAATCGGGACCGGAACCGGGACCAGCACCAGGACCAAGAATGGGACCAGGAATGGGACCAGCGCCCCCGGGCCGTGCAGGCCCCGCGCCCTAATAAAGGCCGCTGATGTTCTCCCGCTTCTGTCCGTCACCGGGGCACCGGGGGGGGGCACCGGGGGGGCACCGGAGGGTGCGGGGGAAACGCTTTGGGGTCCGGGGGGGCACCGGGGGCTCCGGGGAGCACCTTGGGGCTCGGGGGGGGGGCACCTTGGGGCTTGGGGGAGCACTGGAAGGTTCGGAGGGGGGTACCGGGGGGCACCGGAGGGCTCGGGGGGCCACCTTGGGGCTCGGGGGGGACACCGGGGGCTCGGGGGGGTCACCGGGGACTCGGGGGGGGGCTGTGAGGTCATCAGATGACGTCACGGCCAGCTTCCCGGCCCGTTGCTAGGGGGCTGGGGGCTGAGGGAGCCCCGGTTGCTAGGGGCGGATCCGGTTGCTAGGGGGTGTGGCCTGGTTGCCGGGGAGGTCTGGTTGCTAGGGGGTGTGGTCTTGTTGCTAGGGGGAGGGGTCAGCCCTATGGGCGGGGCCCCACCGACCTCTTCTCGTCGCTAGGGGGCGTGGTCTGTTGCTAGGGGCGGTGTCATCCCGCCTCCAAGACCGTTGATAAGGGGTGGGCCCTGTTGCTAGGGGCGTGGCTCCCCCCCACACCCAGTATGGTTGCTAGGGGCGTGGCCTTCTAGGGGCGGGGCTCCTCCCCGTTGCGGTTGCTAGGGGGCGGGCCCCCGGTGCGGGATCCGTTGCTACGTCCCCGCTTCCGGCGGGGCGGCCGGTGCCCCGGAAGTTGTCGCGGCGGCCGCCGGTGCCCCGGAAGAGCTACGCGGGGCGGGGCTGCGGCGGAAGATGGCGGCGGAGGAGCCTCAGCAGAAGCCGGAGCCGCTCGGCGGCGACGCGGACGGTAACGGAGCCCCCCGGGACCCGCGGGCCCCGAACCGCCCGCAGCGCCCGGCCCCGGGAGGAGCCGGCGGGAGGGGGCCCGGGGGGGGGGCTGGGAACCCCCCTACGGGTCCCTATAGGCCCCTATAGGCCCCCAAAGGCCTTAGGGAGCCCCCCGTAGGCCCCACGAAGACCCTATAGGTCCCCTGTAGGCCCCCGAAGCCCCCTATAGGCCCTTCAAGGCTCCCTATGGATCACTTAAAGCTCCTATAGGTCTCCTAAATAACCTATAGATCCCCCAAAGCCCCCTAAAGCTCCCTATGGATTCCCTAAAGCTCCCTATAGGTCCCCTATAGGCCCCCAAAGCTCTCTATAGGCATCCTAAATAACCTATAGATCCCCCAAAGCCCCCTATGGATCCCCTAAAGCTCCCTATAGGCCTCCTACATAATCTATAGATCCCCCAAAGCCCCCTACAGGTTCTCTAAGGCCCCCTATAGGCCCCTAAAGCTCCCTGTAGATCCCCTATAGGTCCCCAAAGCCCCCTATAGGCCTCCTAAATAACCTATAGATCCCCCAAAGGTCTCTACGGGTCCTTTAAGGCCCCCTATAGATCCCCTATAGGCCCCCAAAGCCCCCTATGGATCCCCTAAAGCTCCCTATAGGTTCGCTATAGGCCTCCTAAATAACCTATAGATCCCCCAAAGCCCCCTACAGGTCCTCTAAGGCCCCCTATGGATCCCCTAAAGCTCCCTATAGGTCCCCAAAGCTCTCTATAGGCCCCCTAAATAATCTATAGATCCCCCAGAGCTCCCTATAGGTTCTCTAAGGCCCCCTATAGATCCCCTATAGGTCCCCAAAGCCCCCTATAGGCCTCCTAAATAACCTATAGATCCCCCAAAGCTCCCTACAGGTCCCCTATAGATCCCCTATAGGTCCCTAAAGCCCCCCAGTATTTTTTGGGGGGGTCCCTAAATATTTCCCCCCCCCAGGCGTCAACTGCCTGGCCTACGATGAGGCCATCATGGCCCAGCAGGACCGCATCCAGCAGGAGGTGAGTGCCCCAATTAATGGGGGGGGGGCTAATTAACCCCCCTCCTCGCTAATTAACCCCCCCCCCCCATTAATTAACCCCCCCCAGATCGCGGTGCAGAACCCGCTGGTGTCGGAGCGGCTGGAGCTGGCTGTGCTCTACAAGGAGTACGCGCAGGACGACCACATCTACCAGCAGAAGATCAAGGTGGGCACCAGTATGGCACTGGGCGGTTACTGGTTTGGCACTGGGAGGCTCTGGGGGTTACTGGTTTGGCACTGGGAGGCTCTGGGAGGGCACTAGTAAAGCACTGGGAGCACCAATTTGGCACTGGGAGGCTCTGGGAGGGCACTAGTAAAGCACTGGGAGCACCAATTTGGCACTGGGAGGCTCTGGGAGGGCACTAGTAAAGCACTGGGAGCACCAATTTGGCACTGGGAGGCTTCAGGGGTTACTGGTTTGGCACTGGGAGGCTTCAGGGGTTACTGGTTTGGCACTGGGAGGCTTCGTGGGTTACTGGATTGGCACTGGGAGGCTGTGGGAGGGTACTAGTAAGGCACTGGGAGCACCAATTTGTCACTGGGAGGCTCTGGGGGTTACTGGTTTGGCACTGGGAGGTGCTGGGAGGCCACTAGTAAGGCACTGGGAACACCAATTTGGCACTGGGAGGCTCCGGGGGTTACTGGTTTGGCACTGGGAGGCTTCAGGGGTTACTGGTTTGGCACTGGGAGCCTCTGGGGGGCACCGGTACGGTACTGGGAGGCTCTGGAAGGGCACTAGTAAAGCACTGGGAGCATCAATTTGGCACTGGGAAGCTTTCAGGGTTACTGGTCTGGCACTGGGAGGCCAAAACCCCGGGCCATCCCCTGGGGCTGTCCCCAAATGTCCCCAGATGTCCCAAAATGTCCCAAAATGTCCCTTTTTTCCCCCAGGACCTGCTCCAGAAGTACTCCTACATCCGCAAGACGCGGCCGGACGGGAACTGCTTCTACCGCGCCTTCGGCTTCGCGCACCTCGAGGCCCTGCTGGAGGACGGCCAGGAGCTGCAGCGGTGCGTGGCCCCCCCCTTGTCCCCCCCCCCGGGACCCCGTCCCCTTCCCCCGTGTCCCCGCAGCCCCCCCCCCGCGGCGCGGTGCCACCCGTTTTGTCCCCCAGGTTCAAGGAGATCTCGGCGCGCAGCAAGGACGAGCTGGTGGCGCAGGGCTTCACCGAGTTCACGATCGAGGACTTCCACAACACGGTGGGGGGGGATACTGGGGGGTACTGGGAGGCACTGGGGAGACACTGGAGGGGGACTGGGAGGACACTGGGGGGACAGGGAGGCACTGGGGGGGACAGGGAGGCACTGGGAGGACACTAGGGGGGACTGGGAGGACACTGGGAGAACACTGGGGGGACTGGGAGGCACTGGGGGGACACTGGGGGGACTGGGAGATGCTGGGGAGGCACCAGGGAGTACTGGGAGACACTATGGGAGCACTGGGGGGACACTGGGGAGGACGGGGAGGGGACTGGGGGGACACTGCGGGGGACTGGGGGGAATGGGAGACACTGGGGAGGCACTGGAGGGGGACTGGGGGGGACAGGGAGATGCTGGGAGAACACTATGGGAGCACTGGGAGGACACTGGGGGGACTGGGAGGCACTGGGAGGACACTGGGAGGACACTAGGGGGGACTGGGGGGGATGGGGAGGACACTAGGGGGGACTGGGAGGCACTGGGAGGACAGTGGGGGGACTGGGAGGCACTGGGGGGACACTGGGGGGAATGGGAGATACTGGGGAGACACTGGAGGGACACTGGGAGGCACTGGGGGAGACAGGGAGATGCTGGGGAGGCACTGGGGGGACACTGTGGGAGCACTGGGAGGAAACTGGGGGGGACAGGGAGATGCTGGGGAGGCACTGGAGGGACACTGGGGGGACACTGGAGGGACACTGGGGGGACCCTGGGGGGGACAGGGAGATGCTGGGGAGGCACCAGGGGGGACTGGGAGGTACTGGGGAGACACTATGGGAGCACTGGGGGACACTGGGGGGACACTGGGGGGGACTGGGAGATGCTGGGGAGGCACCTGGGGGGACTGGGAGACACTGGGGGGACACTGGGGGGGACTGGGAGATGCTGGGGAGGCACCTGGGGGGACTGGGAGACACTGGGGGTATGCTGGGGATGTTGGGGACGTGGTGGGGAACACTGGGAGGGGACTGGGGCCATGGTGGGGATACTGGGGGACACTGGGAGGACACGGGGGGCACTGGGGACACTGGGGATGTGGCAGAGGACACTGGAGGGACACTGGGGGCCACACTGGGGATACTGGGAGGACACTGGGGATATGGGGGGGACACTGGGACGTGTGACCCCATAACGGTGTGCGTGACCCCATGATGACGCGTGTGACCCTATAAAGGCGCGTGTGACCCCCCCATGTGGCCCCATAACAATGTGTCTGACCCCATAACCCCCCCGTGTGACCCCATAACCCCCTGTGTGACCCCATAACCCCCCCCGTGACCCCATAACCCTCCATGTGACCCTATAACATGCCCCCCCTGCAGTTCATGGAGCTGATCGAGCGCGTGGAGAGTATGAACCCTTAACAGTGTGTGACCCTATAATCCCCCCTGTGACCCCATAACGATTTGTCTGACCCCATAACCCCCCCCGTGACCCCATAACCCCCCCCGTGACCCCATAACCCCCCCTGTGACCCCATAACGTGCCCCCCCCGCAGTTCATGGAGCTGATCGAGCGCGTGGAGAGTATGAACCCTTAACAATGTCTAACCCCATAGTGGTGTGTCTGACCCCATAACCCCCCCCGTGACCCCATAACCCCCCCTGTGACCCCATACCGTGCCCCCCCCGCAGTTCATGGAGCTGATCGAGCGCGTGGAGCGCCGCGTGCCGCTGCCCGAGCTGCTGGCGGCCTTCAACGAGCCGGGCACGTCGGATTACCTGGTGGTCTACCTGCGCCTGCTCACCTCGGGCTGCCTCCAGCGCCACCGCCGCTTCTTCGAGCAGTTCCTCGAGGGCGGCCGCAGCATCAAGGAGTTCTGCCAGCAGGTTTGTGCACCCCCCCGATCCGTGCAAGGCCTTGCACGGCCCTTGCACGGCCCTTGCACGGCCCCTGCGTGGCTTTGTGCAGCCTTGCACGGCCCCTACATCACTTTGTGCAGCCTTGCACAGTCCTTGCACGGCTTTCCACAGCCTCACACGGCCCCTAAATGGCCTTGCACGGCTTTGCACGACCCTTGCACGACTCCTACGTCACTTTGTGCAGCCTTGCACGGCCCCTACGTCGCTTTGTGCAGCCTTGCACGGCTTTCCGCAGCCTCACACGGCCCCTAAATGGCCTTGCACGGCTTTGTGCAGCACCATATGTCCCCTAAATGGCCTTGCACGGCTTTGCACGACCCTTGCACGGCCCCTGCGTGGCTTTGTGCAGCCTTGCACGGCCCTTGCACGGCTTTCTGCAGCCTTGCACGGCCCTTGCACAGCTTTGTGCAGCCCCACATGGCTCCTAAATGGCCTTGCATGGTTTTGCACGACCCTTGCACAACCCCTGCGTGGCTTTGTGCAGCCTTGCACGGCCCTTGCACGGCTTTGTGCAGCCTCACATGGCTTCTAAATGGCCTTGCACGGCTTTGCACAACTCTGCACGGCCTTTGCACGGCTTTCTGCAGCCTTGCACGACCCCTAAATGGTCTTGCACGGCTTTGCATGGCCCCTACATGGCTCTGCTGAGCCTTGCACAGCCCCTAAATGACCTTGCACGGCTTTGCACAGCCTTGCACGTCCCCCAGTGCCCCTCCCACTGCTCTTGCATGGCCTTGCACAGCCCCTGGTGGCCCTTGCACAGCTTTGCACGGCCTTTCACGTCCCCTAATGACCCTTGCACAGCCTTGCACGTCCCCCAGTGCCCCTCCTACTGCTCTTGCACGGCCTTGCACGTTCCCTAATGGCCCTTGCACAGCTTTGCACGGCCTTGCACGTCCCCCACTGCCCCTCCCACTGCTCTTGCACGGCCTTGCACATCCCCCAATGGCCCTTGCACTGCTTTGCACGGCCTTGCACGTCCCCCAGTGACCCTTGCACGGCCTTGCACGTCCCCTAATGGCCCTTGCACGGCCTTGCACGTCCCCCACTGCCCCTCCCACTGCTCTTGCACCCCTTCCCCCCTCCTTTCACAGCCTTCCCCTCCCCTTATCCCCCCTCCCACCCCCTCCCACCGCCCCCCAACCCCTCCCACCCCCCTCGCCCACCGTCCCCACCCTCTCCCCTTGTGCCCCTCGTGCAGGAGGTGGAACCCATGTGCAAGGAGAGCGACCACATCCACATCATCGCCCTGGCGCGGGCGCTGCAGGTGCCGGTGCTGGTGGAGTACATGGACCGGGGCGAGGGCGGCGCCACCAACCCCCACGTCTTCCCCGAGGGTTCCCAGCCCCGCGTCTGCCTCCTCTACCGCCCCGGCCACTACGACATCCTCTACAAGTGAGCTCGGCCTCGGGGGAGCCTTGCACGGGCCTCGCACGAGCCGCGGGGGGAGCCTGGCACGAGCCTCGTGAGCCTCTCGCACCAGCCTCGCGGGAGCCTTCGGGGGAGCCTCGTGGGAGCCTCTCCTCCTTGGGGGGCTTCGCACGAGCCTCGTGGGCCTCGCACGAGCCCAGTGTGAGGCTTGCACGAGCCTAGTGTGAGCCTTGCACCAGCCTCGTGCGAGCCCCGTGGGATCCTTGCACCAGTCTTGCGTGAGCCTCGTGTGAGCCTTGCACCAGCCTCGTGTGAGCATCATGCGAGCCTCGTGTGAGCCTTGCACCAGTCTCGCGTGAGCCTCGTGTGAGCCTTGCACGAGCCTCGTGTGAGCCTTGCACGAGCCTCGTGTGAGCCTTGCACCAGTCTCGCGTGAGCCTTGTGGGAGGCTTGCACCAGCCTCGTGGGAGCTTCCCCTTCTCAGGGGCCCTCGTGGGAGCCTTGCACGAGCCTCGTGTGAGCCTCACACCAGCTTTGTGTGAGCCTCGTGTGAGCCTTGCACCAGTCTCGTGTGAGCCTCGTGGGAGTCTTGCACCAGCCTCATGGGAGCTTCCCCTTCTCAGGGGCCCTCGTGGGAGCCTTGCACGAGCCTAGTGTGAGGCTTGCACGAGCCTCGTGTGAGCCTTGCACCAGTCTCATGTGAATCTCATGGTATCCTTGCACCAGCCTCGTGTGAGCAACGTACAAGCCTCGTGTGTGTGAGCCTCACACCATCCTTGTGCGAGCCTTGCACCAGCCTCGTGTGAGCCTCTCCTCCTTGGGGGCTTTTGCACGGCCTCGCACGAGCACCCGCGGACCCTCCGGTGGGTGCACGAGGGCCTCGTGCGACGTTGCTGCCGGTGCAATCCCCTTCCGGCCTTGCACGGCCCTCGTGTGGCCTTGCACGAGTCCCATGAGGCTCTCAGCCCCCTCCCCCCCCCCTCGTGCAGCCTTGCACGCCCCCTCCCCTCCCCCCTCTGGTTCCTGAATAAAGACGCGGCCCAAAACTCGTTGCACGTTTTTATTGGGGGGGGGGGAGGAGAACTGGGGGGGGGGGTGGGGGGAGCCTGCTCTGCCTGCCACACGCGTGTGCAAGAGGACAGGCACGAGGGACAGTCCTTGTGCAAGGAGAGCTCTGCAAGACGTCCTCGTGCAAGACGTGGCCCTTGTGCAAGATATCCTCGTGTGACCGTGCCCCCCCCCACATATGCAGTCCTTGCACACCCGTGCACGGCCCTTGCACACGTGCTGCTGCCCCCTGGGACCCCCAACTGCCCCCCCCAGCCCCAAAACTGCCCCTGGGAGCACCCAAAGTGCCCCTGGGGAGCAGAGGAGCAGCAGCCCCTTGTGCAAAGCCCTCGTGCAAGCCCTGTGGGGCTCCGTGCACACCCCTGCAGTGCCCCGTGGGGGCCCTGTGCATGCCCATTGTGAGTCCTTGTGCAAGCCCCGTGCAAAGCAGGTGCAAACCCTGTGCAAGCCTCCTGCAAAGGAGGCAAAGGAGGTGCAAGCCTCGTGCAAGCCCCGTGCAAAGGAAATGGAAGTCCCACGCAAGCTCCATGCAAACCCCGTGCAAAGCAGGTCCAAGCCTCGTGCAAACCTTATGCAAACCTCGTGCAAGCCCCGTGCAAACCTTGTGCAAACCTTGTGCAAACCCTGTGCAAGCCTCCTGCAAAGGAAGCAAAGGAGGTGCAAGCCCCGTGCAAAGGAGATGCAAGCTCTGTGCAAACCCCGTGTAAACCTCGTGCAAGCCCCGTGCAAACCTTGTGCAAGCCTCGTGCAAGCCCCGTGCAAAGGAGATGGAAGCCCCGTGCAGACCACGTGCAAGCCCCGTGCAAACCTTGTGCAAACCCTGTGCAAGCCTCCTGCAAAGGAAGCAAAGGAGGTGCAAGCTCTGTGCAAGCCCCGTGCAAACCTCGTGCAAGCCTCGTGCAAGCCCCGTGCAAACCTCGTGCAAGCCTCGTGCAAGCCCTGTGCAAACCCCGTGCAAAGCAGGTGCAAGCCTGGTGCAAGCCCTGTGCAAAGGGGATGCAAGCCCCGTGCAAACCCCGTGCAAACCTTGTGCAAACCTCGTGCAAGCCCCGTGCAAAGCCCTTGCACGCCCCTTGCACGCCCCGTGCAAGCCCCGCTCCCCCCTCGGAGCCCCCCCCCCGCCCGATGCCGCTGCCCGTTGGGTGTTCCCTCCCCCCCCCCATCCCCTCCCCATCCCTTCCTCCCCCCCCCCCTCCAAGCCCCCAGGGTCTGTCCCCCCCCCCCCCGGGCTCTTCCCCCCCCCACCCCCCCCCCGCGCACCGGGAGGCGGCGCTGCCCCCCCCCCCCTCCCCCCCCCCCCCTCCCCGCCGCCTTCCCACGCCCGCAGCCGCCGCCGCCAGCACCGGGCCCGGACCGCGCCGCCCGGCCCCGAGCCCGGTAAAAGCCCCCCCCCGGACCCCCCCCTCCCCAATCCAAGACCCCCCCCCCGGACCCCCCCCCCGCCCCCCATCACCCCCCTCCTTCCTCCCCCCCCCCCCCCCCAGGGATGTTCTGGCCGCGGGGATGGACGGGAACCGGCCCCCCCCCCCCCCCCGGAGCACCGGGGACCCCCTTGGAGACCCCCCCCAGGACCCCCCCGGACCCCCCCGGACCCCCCCGACCTCCCCCAGACCCCCCCGGGCCCCCCCCGCCCCCCTCCTCCCAGTGATGCTCCAAGGACCCAGCGCCCCCCCCCCCCTTCCTCTACCCTTCCCCGCCCCCCCCCCATCCCAGACCCCCCCCGGACCCCCCCATTCAGCCCCTCGCCCCCCCTCGGAGCCCCCCCCCACCCCAAAATCCCCCCCTCCAGCACCGGGGGGGGACAGCAGGGCCCGGCCCCCCCCCGGCTCCAGCCACCGGAGAGCCCCCCCGGCCCCCCCCCCTTTGGCCCCGGGACCCCCCCCCCCCAGAAAAAAAACAGGGCCCCCCCCCAAACCTCCAGGACCCCCCCAAAAAGGCCCAGGACCCCCCCCCCTCCCCTAGGACCCCCCCAGCTCATAGGGATGCTCCAGGGAGCTGGGGGGGGGGGCAGAGAAGGGGACCCCCCCCCACCAGGGTATGGGGGCTTTAATGGGGGGGGGCTGATATCGGGGGGGGTCCCAATATTAAGGGGGGGGTCTTGAAACTAGGGGGGGGTTATATTGAGGGGGGTCCTGACACTGGGGGGGGGATCCTATATTGGGAGGGTTCTGATATTGGAGGGGGGGAGGGGCGAGATTGAGGGGGGGGTCTTGATATTGAGGGGGGGGGTCCTGAGATTGAGGGGGGGGTCTTGAGATTGAGGGGGGGGGTCCTGACACCGAGGGGGGGTCCCATTATTAAGGGGAGGGTGCTGACACTGGGGGGGGAGGGTCCTTCTATTGGGGGGGGGTCCTTTTATTGGGGGGGGTCCTTTTTTTTGGGGGGGGGGGTCCGGACATTGAGGGGGGGGTCCCATTATTAAGGGGAGGGTCCTGAAACTGAGGGGGGGGTCCCAACATTTGCGGGGGGGTCCTGATATTGTGGGGGTGGGCACTGAAATGGGGGGGGGGCAGGGGGGCGTGCCTCAGTTTCCCCCCCCCCCCCCCCATGAGCCCTCGTGCGAGGCTGCGGCTGACGCAAGGGGGTCCCGGGGGGGGGCACAAAGGCCCTAGGCTGGGGGGGGGGGAGATCCCTAACGAGCTGCTGCTAATTAGCACCGTGCCCCCCCCCCTCACCCCACCAGGGGCCTCGCACAAGTGTCCTCGTGCAAAGTCACGCCCCCCCCCCCGAGGGATGCTGGGCTGGATGGGGGGGTCCCGGGGGGGCTCGTTAGTGCAGGGGACGGGAGGTTCATTAGCGCTGCTGCTAATTAGCACCTGGGGGAGCACGGGGCACATCCGGGGGGGGGGCATTCAAGGGTGGGGTGCACGGAGCTGTGAGAGGGCGCGTGTTGCACGAGGGCACGCGTGTTGCACGGGTGTTGCACAAGGATGTGCGTTGCACGAGGGTGCACGTTGCACGAGGGTGTGCGTTGCACAACGGCGGTCGTTGCACGCGTGACTTGCATGAGAATGGTGATTGCACAAGCGGGTGGTGCACAAGCAGGTGTTACACAAGGGTGTGCATTGCACGAGGGTGTGCATTGCACGAGAATGGGGATTGCAGAGGGAGCGTGCCTTGCACGAGGGAGCGTGTTGCACGAGATTGTTGCACTAGGGCAGTCGTTGCATGACCACAAGTGTCGCAGAGGGCTTGTGTAGCACAAGGGTGTGCATTGCACGAGGGAGGTTGCTGCACAAGAGTGCATTGCACAGGGGTTTGCATTGCACAAGAGTATGCATCGCACGAGGGTTTGCATTACACAAGGATGTGCATTGCACAAGAGTGCATTGCACAAGGGTTTGCATTGCACAAGGGTTTGCATTGCACAAGGGTTTGCATTGCACAAGTGCATTGCACGAGGGTTTGCATTACACAAGGCTGTTCATTGCACAATAGTGTGTCGCACAAGGGTTTGCATTGCACGAGTGCATTGCACGAGGGTTTGCATTACACAAGGGCGTGCATCGCATAAGCATGCATTGCACAAGGGTTTGCATTGCACAAGTGCATTGCACGAGGGTTTGCATTGCACAAGAGCGTGCATTGCACGAGAGCGGTGCACAAGCGTGCTCCTTGCACCAGGGCACTTACTGCATGCAAGCATCTGCACAAGCACGTGCATTGCACGAGGGTGGGTGTTGCACGAGGCCGTGCAAGCCCCCCAGCTCACCCCACCCCCCCCAATTACAGCGGCCCCGGCCCCCCCGGCCCCCCCGGGAGTGGCCGCGCGGCGCCGCCATGGGGTCCCGGAGCCGGTAGCAGCGGCGGGCACGGGGACGTGGCACGGGCACGGGGACGTCGCACGGGGACATCGAGCACCAGGAGCACCCTGAGGACCGAGGTAGGGGCCGCTGGGGGGGGCCTCGATTCCTGGGGGGGGCACCAATGGGGGCAGCTTTTATGGGGGGGGGGCCCTGGGACATTTATGGGGGGGTTTTGGGTCCCCGGAGGTTCTCAGGGTGATGTCTGGGGGGGCACCAGGACCCCTGGGATGGGATGGGGGGGGCTGCTGGGTCCTGGGGGGGGGGGATGGCAATGGGGTGCCATAATATGGGGGTGACATTGGGGTCCCCAATGCTGGGGGGGGGTGACACTGGGGTCCTTTATTATGGGGATGATGTTGGGGTCCCATATTAGGGGGGGACACCAGGGTCCCCTATGGTGGGGGGGTCCCCTACAGTGGGGGGGGGGGTGACACTTGGGTCTCATATTATGGGGTGACATCGGGGTGCCTTATTATGGGGGTGACATTGGGGTCCCCTGTAGTGAGGGGGGGTGACAGTGGGGTCCCATATTGTGGGGGTGACATTGGGGTCTCCTTTTTGGGGGGGGTGAAATTGGGGTCCCTTATGGTGGGGGTGACACTGGGGTCCCTTATTATGGGGGTGACATTGGGGTCTCCTTTTTAGGGGGGGTGACAGTGGGGTCCCTTATTATGGGGGTGACATTGGGGTCTCCTTTTTAGGGGGGGGTGAAATTGGGGTCCCTTATGGTGGGGGTGACAGTGGGGTCCCTTATTATGGGGGTGACATTGGGGTCTCCTTTTTAGGGGGGGGTGACATTGGGGTCCTGTATTATGGGGCTGACAGTGGGGTCCCTTATTATGAGGGTGACCCTGGGGTCCCTTATGGTGGGGGGGGGGGTCCCTTAGGGTGGGTACCCCCCCTTCCCCCCCCCCACCCCCAGGAACCAACGTGTGCACGCAGCGCGGGGCTTCCTCTCCCACCCCATTTCCCCCCCCCTCCCCCCCCAATATTTCCCCTTTTTCCCCTCCAGGCCCCCCCCCAATGGCCCCCCCTCCCCGCGGGGCCCCCCCGGCCTGGGCGCTGGCTCTGCTGGCTTCCATTTGGGGGGGCTGCACCCCTTGCCCCTCCGTCTGCCGCTGCGCCGGCGGCCGCGTCTACTGCAACGACCGGGGGCTGACGGCGGTCCCGGAGGGGCTCCCCCCGGGGGCCACCACCCTTTTTCTCCAAAACAACCGAATCGGCGATTCCGGCATCCCTCCTCGGTTGGGCCGCCTGCCGGCTCTCCGCGTCCTTTACCTCTACGCCAACGCCTTGGAGCAGCTCCCGGCTCACCTCCCGCCGGCTTTACGGGAGCTTCACCTCCAGGACAACAACGTGCGGGGGCTCGGGCGGCGAGCTTTAGCCCGCGCCCCCCTCCTGGAACGCCTCCACTTGGACGACAACTCGGTGTCGGCGGCCGGCATCGAGGAGGACGCCTTCGCCGAGAGCCGCCGCCTGCGCCTCCTCTTCCTCTCCCGCAACCACCTGAGCAGCGTGCCGCCGGGGCTGCCGCCGGCGCTGGAGGAGCTGCGGCTGGACGATAACCGCATCCACACCATCCCCCTGCGAGCCTTCGAGGGGCTGCCGGCGCTTCGGCGCTTGGTGCTGGACGGCAACCTGCTGGCCAACCAACGCATGGCCGACGACACCTTCAGCCGCCTGCACAACCTCAGCGAGCTCTCCCTAGGGCGCAACGCCCTGGCGGCGCCGCCGGCCAACCTGCCCCGCGCCCGGCTGCGGCGCCTTTCCTTGGCGGCCAACGCCATCAGCCACGTGCCCCCCGGCGCTTTGGCCAGGATGAGGCTTTTGGAGCGCTTGGACCTGTCGGATAATAACCTGAGCACCTTGCCCCGGGGGCTTTTTGACGATTTGGGGAGCCTGAGCCATTTGGGGTTGCGGAACAACCCTTGGTTTTGCGGTTGTAACCTGGCTTGGCTGCGGGACTGGCTGCGGCGCCGGGCGCCCCAAGGCTTGGAGGTGAGGGGGCTGCTGTGCCAAGCCCCCGCCAGGCTGCGGGGGCTGCCGGTGGGGGAGTTGAGGGGGGAGATGGACGCCTGCGGGACCCCAGCCCCGGAGGCGCCGGGGGCAGCGCAGGGCACGGGGTCACCGGAGGGCGCGGGGTCACCGGAGGGCGCGGGGTCACCGGAGGGCGCGGGGTCACCCGGGGTCGCAGTGGTGGCATCACCGGGGGCGGCGGCGGCGTCCCCCGGCTTGGCGGCGGGGTTGTGGGTGCAATCGGCACCCGGGGGGGCCCTAAAGGTGCGTTGGCCCCCGGCCCCCCCCGGGGCGTCCTTGAGGCTCAGTTGGCTTCGTCCCGGGGGGGGCGCGGTGACCGAGACCCTGGTGAGAGGGGAGAGGGGGGAGTACGTGGTGACGGCGCTGCAGCCCCACGCCGCTTACCGGGTCTGCCTCTCGGCTTTGGACGCCCCCGGGGCCCCCCCCCCGCTCTGCGCCCAAGCTCGAGCCGGGGGGGACCCCGAGGACCCCCCCCCACCCCGCGCCCACCCCCCCGGTTTGCCCCGAGCGGCGGCGGGGGGAGCGGCGGCGGCGGCGGTTTTGGCCCTGGGGGTGCTGGGGGGGTGCTGGCAAAGGAGGAGGAGGAGGAGGTGGGGGCGCGGGGGGGGGCTGCCCCCCCCCACGCACCGGGGGGGGGCGGCTAAAATCGGGGGGGGGGGGGGGAGGAGGCGGGGGGCTGGCGCTGAGACCCCTCCGGGCCCCCCCCGACGAGGGGGGGATCCGCACCGTCTTCCCCCCCCCGCCGCCCCCCCCACCTCCCCCCCCCCCCCCGCCGCTGCCCCCCCCCGGGGCCAGGGGGTACCGGGGGGGGCGGGTGCCCCACGGTAGCGGCGGGGGGGGGTCGTGAAGGGGGGGGGTCTGGCCTCCCGCCCCCGCATTTTGGGGACTGCCCCGCTTTGGGGACCCCCCCCAGGGGATATCTGGGGACCCCCCCCCCACAGTTTGGGGTGCATTGGGGTCCCCCCCCCCTGCTTGGGACACATTTGGGGACCCCCCTCTTAAGGAATAATCTGGGGACCCCCCCCCTTAAGGAACACTTTGGGGGGGGGTCCGCCTAAAGGAAGGTTTTGGCGACCCCCCCCCCCTTTTAAGGGGCATTTTGGGGACCCCCCTTTTAGGGGATATTTTGGGGACCCCCCCCATCAAGGAATAATTTGGGGACCCCCCCCTAAGGAACATTTAGGGGACCCCCCCCCCTTTTAGGGGACAATTTGGGGACCCCCCCCCTTAAGGAACACTTTGGGGACCCCCCCTTTTAGGGGACATTTTGGGGGGGGGCCCATAAGGATGCTTTGGGCCCCCCCCCCTTTTTGGGCCCCCCCCCCCATTTTGGGGTCCCCCACGAGGACGCTTTGGGCCCCCCCCCACTTTGTGCCCCCCCATTTCGGGGACCCCCACGGGGCCCCCCCCAGCATCGAGGACATTTGGGGCTGCCCCCCCCGCCCCCAAGGACATTTGTGGGGTCCTCCCCCCCCCCCCCAGCCTCCCTTTTTGGGGCAGTTTGGCTTTTTTTAAGCTGGTTTGGGGTTGATTTTAGTTTTTTCCGACGCCGCTTTGGGGGTAAAAAGGCGGATTTTGGTGCAGGGCTGGAGGGGGGGGGGGGGGGACGGGGACACAGGACGGGGCCCCCCCCCCCCCCCGAACCGGATCCGCGCCTACCAAAGTGCCCCTCCCCCCCCCGAGGTGCCTTCACCCCCCCCTCCCCCAGGGGCCGGCGGGGAAATTTTGGGGCGAAAAAGGACGGAAATGGGCAAAAGCCCCCCCCGAGGGGCCGGCCCCCCCCCCAATAAACGCGGCGGCTCCTTTTCCCTGCGGCGCCTCCTTCCTGGGGGGGGGGGGGGGGGCACACGCGCGTGCAAGGGGTGTGAGGGCAGGGGGCGGGGCTTGCACGAGGGGGCGGGGCTTGCACGAGGGGGGGTGCACGAGGGGCATGGGGGGGGTCCGTAGGGTTTGGGGGGGGGGTGTTGGGGGCTGGGGGGGGTCATATGAACGGGGGGGTCACAATCGTGTTGCACGAGGGGTCACGTGACGGTCACTTAAGGGTCACGTGACCCCCCCCAAAATTCCTGCACGCCCCCCAAAAATGGGCAGGGAGGGCCTGGGGGGGGGGGGGTTGGGGGGGCTCTGGGCTTTAAATCCCCCTCCCGGCCCCCCCGCATGATGCACGAGGCCCTCCTGGTGCAAGCCCCGCCCCCTGGTGCAAGCCCCGCCCCTTTGTTTAAGCCCCGCCCCCTCCCGAGGTCTCCCCGCCGCGGGGCGGGGCCCCCTCGCCGCAGCCCCGCCCCCTCTCCCTTCTGATTGGCATCTGGCGCAGCCAATGGGAGGGGTGGAAAATTCCAGAAGGCCAGGCAGGGCTCTCGCCAATGGGGGGGCGAGCCGCCGCCCGCCTCGGCCAATCAGCGCGCGGGGCGGGCCTTCGCCGCCGGCTTCCGGCGAGGAGGCGGGGCGAGAAGGGGCGGGCGCCGCTCCGGGGCTCAGCCAATGGCGGGGCGCGCTCCTGGGCGGCGGCCAATGGGCGGGCGCGTGGGCGCGGGCGGGCGGGGCCGGCGGCCAATGGGCGGCGGGGGGCGGGGCGCGAGGCTTCTAGCAGCTTCCAGAAGGCGGCGCGAGGCGGCGGGCGCGGAGCGGAGCGGAACCGGCGCCGCCATGGAGGAGGTGGGGGCGGGGGGGGCCTGAGGGGGTCCTGGGGGGCTCCGGGAGGGTCCTGAGGGGGCTGGGGGGGGCTTTGGAAGCTCCTGAGGGGCTTCCGGGGGGGCTCCGGGGGTCCTGAGGGCCTTGGGGGGGTCCTGAGGGGGTCTGGGGGGGGCCTGAGGGGCCTGGAGGGCTCTGAAGGGGCCTTGAGGGGCTGGGTTGGGGGGGGTCGAGGGGTCCTGAGGGGGCCTGAGGGGCCCTGGGGGGCTTCGGGTGGTCCTGAGGGGGCCTGCGGGGTCTTGAGGGGGCCTGGGGGGCTCTAAAGGGCCCTGAGGGGTTGGGTTGGGGGGGGGTCGGGGGGTCCTGAGGGGGCCTGGGGGGCTTCGGGAGGGTCCTGAGGGGTCCTGAGGGGCCTGGGGGCGCTTCGGGAGCTCCTGAGGGGGCTCCGGGGGTCCTGGGGCGGTTCTGGGGGCCTTGGGGGGCCCTGAGGGGGTCCTGAGGGCGCCTGGGGGGTTTCGGGTGGTCCTGAGGAGGTTCTGGGGGGCCTGCGGGGTTTTTGAGGGAGCCTGGGGGGCTTCGAGGGGTCCTGAGGGGCCCTAAGGAGGTACTGGGGGGGGGGTTCCGGGGGTCTTGGGGCTTTGGAGGGGCTTGGAGGGGCTCTGGGGGGGCTTCGAGGGGTACTGAGGGACCCTAAGGAGGTCCTGGGGTGGTCCTGAGGGGTCTTGAGAGGGGTGGGGGTGGTGCGTAAGGTACCTGGGGGTCTCTGAGGGGACTGGGGGGGCTTTGAGGGGTCCTGAGGGGTCCTGGGGGGCTCTGAGGTGGGCTGGGGGGTCTCTGGGGGTGCTCTGGGGGTCCTCGGGTGGGCTCTGAGGGGGTTTGGGTGGTCCTGAGGGAGCCGTTTTCATTCTGTTTTTATTTTTTTCTGTTTTCTCACTCTGTATTCTGCTTTTTCTTACTCTTTTTTTACATTTTCTATATTTTTTATATGTTTTTACTTGCTCTTCATCCTTGCTTGTTATTTTTCTTCCTCACTTCATCTTCTCCCCGTACTCTTCCTCACTCTTTTTGCTCCTTGTGGCCTTCATCCTTACTCCCTCCTCTTCTTCCTCACCCCATTCTTCTCCCCATGCTCTTCCTCACTCCTTCTTCCTCGTGCCCTTCCTCACCTCTTCCCCATCCTCTTCCTCACTCCTTCCACCTTTCCATGCCCTTCCTCATCTCCTTCCTCGCCCCCTACTCCTCTTCCTCACCTCCTCCCTCATCTTCTCCTCCTCTTCCTCACCTTCTCCCCATGCCCTTCCTCACCTCTTCTTTCTCCCCATCCTCCTCACCCCTTCCACCTCCCCGTGCCCTTCCTCACCTCCTCCCCTCCTTCTCCCCATCCTCTTCCTCACTCTTTCTACCTCCCTATACCCTTCCTCACCTCCTTCCTCACCCCTTCCTCCTCCTCCTCACCCCTTCCACCTCCTTGTGCCCTTCCTCACCCACTCCTCTTCTTCCTCTCCCTCATCCCCCCCACCCTTCCTCCACCCCTTCCTTCTCCCCATCCTCTTCCTCACTCCTTCCACCTCCCCATGCCCTTCCTCACCCCCTCCTCCTCTTCCACCCCCCATACCCTTCCTCCTCCTCCTCCTCACCCCTCCCACCCCCCTCTACCCTTCCTCCTCCTCCTCCTCCTCACCCCTTCCACCTCCCTATACCCTTCCTCACCTCCTTCTTCACCCACTCCTCTTCTTCCTCTCCCTCATTTCCCCCCATCCTCCTCCTCACCCCTCCCACCTCCCTATCCCCTTCCTCACCCCCTCCTCCTCCTCCTCACCCCTCCCACCCCCCATACCCTTCCTCCTCCTCCTCCTCACCCCTTCCACCCCCCATACCCTTCCTCCTCCTCACCCCTTCCACCCCCCATACCCTTCCTCCTCCTCACCCCTTCCACCCCCCTATCCCCTTCCTCACCCCCTCCTCCACCTCCTCACCCCTCCCACCCCCCCCCTACCCTTCCTCACCCCCTCCTCCTCCTCCTCACCCCCCCCCACAGGCGCAGGAGCTGAAGGAGCGGGGCAACCGCGCGCTGGCGGCGGGGGACATCGCGGGGGCCGTGAGGCACTACACGGCCGCCATCGCCCTGGACGCCCACAACCACGTCCTCTACAGCAACCGCTCGGCCGCCTACGCCCGCCAAGGCGACTACAACCGAGCCCTGGCCGACGCCTGCCGTACCGTGGAGCTGAGACCCGACTGGGCCAAGGTGAGACCCCCGGGAACCCCCGCCGAGGGCGTTTTCGGGGTTGGGAAGGGGCTCCGGGTCGCCCAGGCCGAGCTCAGAGTGGTTATTGGGTAAATCGTGTCGCTGAGCTACGGGTAAACTGCTTTTAAAGAGCTCCAGGGGGGTCTTTAAAACCTTAAACACTTCCCTAGGCAGCCCGTCCCAACGCCTCCCAACCCTTTCCATAAAGAAGTGGGAGGAGAATCCCAAAATCATGGAATTTCTAGGTTGGAAGAGGCCTCCAGATCACCCAGTCTGACCTCTGATCTAATACTGAGTCCTCCACTAAACCATATCACTAAACTCTACATCTAAACAGCTTTTAAAGACCTCCAGGGGGGTCTTTAAAACCTTAAACACCTCCCTGGGCAGCTCGTCCCAACTCTTTCCATAAAGAAGTGGGAGAAAAATCCCAAAATCATGGAATTTCTAGGTTGGAAGAGGCCTCCAGGTCACCCAGTCCAAGCTCTGAGTAGTTTTCTGCTAAACTGTGTTGCTGAGCTACATCCAAATGGCTTTTAAAGACCTCCAGGGCTTTAAAAAGACCTCCAGGGGGGTCTTTAAAGCCTCAAGCACCTCCCTGGGCAGCCCGTCCCAACCCTTTCCATAAAGAAGTTCTTCTAAAATCCACCCTAAAACACCCTAAAACACTTTAGCGCGTTCCTCCTCGTCCTGGCGCCAGGCACGTGGGAGAAAAATCCCAAAATCGCAGAATTTTTAGGTTGGAAGAGGCCTCAAGATCATCGAGTCCAACCCCTGACCTAACACTAACCAGTCCTCCACTAAACTGCATCGCTAAATTCTACATCTAAACGTATTTTAAAGATTTCCAGGGGGTCTTTAAAACCTTACACATTTCCTTAAACGTCTTCAAACCCTTTCCATAAAGAACTTCTTCTAAAATCCAACCTAAAACACCCCTGGTGCAACTTGAGCCCATTCTTCCTCGTCCTGGCACTAGGCACGTGGGAGAAAAATCCCAAAATCACAGAATTTTTAGGTTGGAAGAGGCCTCAAGATCACCCAGTCCATCCTCTGACCTAACACAAGTCCTCCACTGAACCCTATTGCTCAGCTTTACGTATTTTAAACGTATTTTACATTTAAAACATATTTTAAACATATTTTAAAGCCCTCCAGGGGGGCCTTTAAAACCTCAAGCACCTCCCTGAGCTCATCCCAACACCTCCCGGCCACCCGAGCACGCTGCTGGTTCAGTTTCGGGGCGTTTTGGGGTATTTTTGGGGGGTTTTTGTGACGGTGGTGATGTCCCTTGTAGGGTTACTCACGCAAGGCAGCGGCGCTGGAGTTCCTGAACCGCTTCGAGGAGGCCAAGCAGACGTACGAGGAGGGGCTGAAGCACGAGCCGGGCAACGCGCAGCTGCGGGAGGGGCTGCAAAACATGGAGGCGAGGCTGGCTGGTGAGGGGGGGGGGCTCGGGGAGGGGTTTGGGGGCGTCCTGGGGTGGTTTGGGGGTCCTGGAGTGGGGCTGGGGGCACCCTGGGGTGGTTAGGGGGCATCCTGGGGTGGTCTGGGGGTCCTGGAGTGGGGCTGGGGGCACCCTGGGGTGGTCTGGGGGCACCCTGGGGTGGTCTGGGGGTCCTGGAGTGGGGCTGGGGGCACCCTGGGGTGGTTTGGGGGCACCCTGAGAGGGTTTGGGGGCACCCTGGGGTGGTTTGGGGGTTCTGGAATGGGTTAGGGGGCATCCTGGAGTGGGTTTGGGGGTCCTGGAGTGGGGCTGGGGGCACCCTGGGGTGGTTTGGGGGTCCTGGAGTGGGGCTGGGGGCACCCTGAGAGGGTTTGGGGGTACCCTGAGAGGGTTTGGGGGCACCCTGGGGTGGTTTGGGGGTCCTGGAGTGGGGCTGGGGGTACCCTGAGAGGGTTTGGGGGTACCCTGAGAGGGTTTGGGGGCACCCTGGGGTGGTTTGGGGGTCCTGGAGTGGGGCTGGGGGCACCCTGGGGTGGTTAGGGGGCTTTAGAATTCTAGAATGAGGCTGGGGGCTCGGTGAGGAACTTCAGGGGGGCCCCAAAATGGGGTTTTGGGGTCCCAAAATAGGGTTTTGGGGCCCCAGAATGGGGTTTTGGGGCCCCAAAATAGGGTTTCAGGTCCCCAAAGTGGGGTTTTGGGGTCCCGGAATGGGGTTTCGGGGCCCCAGAATGGGATTTTGGGGTCCCCAAATAGGGTTTTGGGGTCCCAGAATGGGGTTTCAGGGTCCCAAAGTGGGGTTTTGGGGCCCCAAAGTGGGGTTTTGTGGTCCCCAAATAGGGTTTCGGTGCCCTAGAATGGGATTTTAGGCTCCCGGAGCAGCACTATCACCCCCTGTAGGGGATTCCAGCCCTAGGGGGGGGTCCGTTGGGGGTCCCTGACGCCCCCCCCGTGCCCCCCCCCCAGAGCGGAAGCTGCTGAACCCCTTCAGCGTGCCCAACCTCTACGCCAAGCTGGAGGCCGACCCCCGGACGCGGGCGCTGCTGGGGGACCCCGGCTACCGCGAGCTGCTGGAGCAGCTCCGAACGCAGCCCGCCGAGCTCGGCACGTGCGTGGGGGTCGGGGGGAGGATTTCGGGGGGTTTTGGGGGGGTTGGGGAGGGATTTGGGGGTGTTTGGGGGGAGTTTGGGGGTGTTGGGGTGGGATTTGGGGGCGTTGGGGAGGGGTTTGGGGGGAGTTTGGAGGTGCTGGGGTGGATTTGTGGGGGATTTGAGGGCTTCTGGGGAGATTTGGGGGTGTTGGAGTGGGGTTTGGGGGGATTTGGGGGTGTTGGGGAGGGGTTTGGGGGGAGTTTGGGGGTGCTGCAGTGGGGTTTGGGGGGATTTGAGGGCTTATGGGGGGATTTGGGGGTGCTGGGGTGGGGTTTGAGTGGGGTTTGGGGGGATTTGGGGGGGATTTGAGGGCTTATGGGGGGATTTGGGGGTGTTGGGGTGGGTTTAGGGTGGTGTTTGGGGGTGTTGGGGTGGGATTTAGGGGCGCTGGGGTGGGGTTTGGAGGGATTTGGGGGGGATTTGAGGGCTTATAAGGGGATTTTGGGGGGGTTTGGGGGCATTGGGGAGGGGTTTGGGGGGATTTGGGGGCGCTGGGGTGGGGTTTGGGGGGATTTGGGAACGTTGGGGTGGGGTTTGGGGGTGTTGGGATGGGGTTTGAGTGGGGTTTGGGGGGATTTGGGGGCGCTGGGGTGGAGTTTAGGATAAGTTTTGGGGTGTTGAGGGGGTGTTGGGATAGGTTTGGGGCTGCCAACATGGGCTTCGGGGGCTTAACCTGGGATTTGGGGCAAATTTTGGGGGGAGTTTGGATAGGTTTTGGGGTACCAAGGGGGAGTTGGGATGGGCTTTGGGGTGTTAGTGTGGGGCTTGGGGCAGGTTTTGGGGTTCTAGGAGGACTTGGGGCAGGTTTTGGGGGCTTAACCTGGCATTTGGGACAGGTTTTGGGGGATTTGGGATGGGTTTGGGCAGGATTAACACAGGTTTTGGGGCTCTCAGCATGGCTTTTGGGGCACTTTTTGGGGTCATACCGCCTGGATCGTGCACCAATCCCACCCAGGACCCCCGAGCGGTTTAGGGGGTGCCGCTGGGGAGTTGTTGGGGTTTTTTTTTTTTGGGGTCCCACCCCCACGTAGCCCCCTTTTTTCCCCCCCCCAGGAAGCTGCAGGACCCCCGGGTGATGACGACGCTGAGCGTGCTGCTGGGGGTCGACCTGAGCGGGGCCGAGGAAGAGGAGGAAGCCATGTCCCCCCCGCCCCCCCCACAGCCCCCCAAGCCCGACCCTCGCCCCGAACCCATGCAGCAGGACCTCCCGGAGAACAAGAAGCAGGTTTGAACCCTCCCGGACCCCTTAAAAACCCCCAAATCCCCCCAAATACCCACTGCCCCCCCCCCTTTTAGGCGCAGCAGGAGAAGGAGCAGGGCAACGCCGCCTACAAGCGCAAGGACTTCGCCGCCGCCCTGGCGCACTACGACCGAGCCCAGGAGCTTGATCCCACCAACATGACTTATATCACCAACCAGGCGGGTGAGTACCACCCCGGGGGGGCCTTCGGGACCCCCAAAACCCCCCCAATTTAATCCTTTTTGCCCCCCTCCCCCGTTGTAGCCGTTTACTTCGAGAAGGGCGATTACAACCGGTGCCGGGAGCTGTGCGAGAAAGCCATCGAGGTGGGCAGGGAGAACAGAGAGGACTACAGGCAGATTGCTAAGTGAGTGGGGGGGGAGCCCTCTTTTTAACGGGGCGGGGGGGCGTTTTTTGGACACCCTCGGCACCCCCAAATGTCGCCGTGCCCCCCCAAACCCCCCCCCAACCGCAGGGCGTACGCCCGCATCGGCAACTCGTACTTCAAGGAGGAGAGCTACAAGGACGCCATCCACTTCTACAACAAGTCCCTGGCCGAGCACCGCACCCCCGACGTGCTCAAAAAGTGCCAGCAGGTACCCCTGGGGGGCTCCTGGGGGGGGAAATTAAGGTGTGGACCCCCCCCCAAATCCCATTCTCGCGTCGTGCAGGCGGAGAAGATCCTAAAGGAGCAGGAGCGGCTGGCGTACATCGACCCCGACCTGGCTCTGGAGGAGAAGAACAAGGGCAACGAATGCTTCCAGAAAGGTGAGCGGGGGCTTTTTTGGGGCTGGGGGGGTCCCTAAAACTCAAGGCTGACCCCCTGTCCCCCCCCCACGCCCACCCAGGGGATTACCCTCGTGCCATGAAGCATTACAGCGAGGCGATCCGGCGCAACCCGCACGACGCCAAGCTGTACAGCAACCGCGCCGCCTGCTACACCAAGCTGCTCGAGTTCCCCCTGGCGCTGAAGGTGGGGGTCTGGGGGGGCTGGGGGGCACCCCGAGATCCTTTGGGGGGGTTGGGAGGGGTTTTGGGGGGGGCTGGGGGGCACCCTGAGCTCCTTCGGGGGGGTTGGGAGGGGTTTTGGGGGGGGCTGGGGGGCACCCCGAGCTCCTTCGGGGGAGTTGGGGGTCACACAAGGGGTTTGGGGGCTGGGTTTGGGGGGTTTGGGGGTCACACAAGGGGGCTGGGGGCTGGTTTTGGGGGGCTTGGGGGTCACACAAGGGGTTTAGGGATGTGTTTTGGGGTTCAGGGGTCACCCAAGAGGGTCTGGGGACCTGATTTGGGGGTTTGGGGGTCACACAAGGGGGCTGGGGGCTGGGTTTGGGGGATTTGGGGGTCACACAAGGGGGCTGGGGGCTGGGTTTGGGGGATTTGGGGGTCACACAAGGGGGCTGGGGGCTGGGTTTGGGGGATTTGGGGGTCACACAAGGGGTTTGGGGATGTGTTTTGGGGTTTAGGGGTCACACAAGAGGGTCTGGGGACCTGATTTGGGGGTTTGGGGTCACTCAAGGGGTTTTAGGGACCTGTTCTGGGGGTTTAGGGGTCACCCAAGGGGTCTGGGGACCTGCTTTTGGGGTTCAAGGTCACCCAAGATGCCCCCAAGACATTTTGGGGTCCCCCCCATAATTTTTGGGGTACCCCCACCCATTTTTGGGGGTCCCCCCATGATTTTTGCTGTGCCCCCACCAACTTTTGGGCTCATCCATGACTTTTGGGATGCCCCCTCCAATTTTTGGGGTCCCCCACTGATTTTTCAGAAGCCCCCAACACCTTTTGGGGTACCCCAAACAAATTTTGGGGTGCATCCACCAAGTTTTGGGGCCCCCCCTTGATTTTTGGGGTGCCCCCACCAATTTTTTGGGGGTCCCCCCATGATTTTTCTGTGCCCCCACCAACTTTAGGGCTCATCCAGGACTTTTGGGATGCCCCCTCTAATTTTTGGGGTCCCCCACTGATTTTTCAGATACCCCCGACACCTTTTGGGGTACCCCAAACAAATTTTGGGGTGCCCCCACCAAGTTTTGGGTTCCCCTCATAATTTTTGGGGTGCCCCCACCCATTTTTGGGGGTCCCCCCATGATTTTTGCTGTGCCCCCACCAACTTTAGGGCTCATCCATGACTTTTGGGATGCCCCCTCTAATTTTTGGGGTCCCCCACTGATTTTTCAGATACCCCCGACACCTTTTGGGGTACCCCAAACAAATTTTGGGGTGCCCCCACCAAGTTTTGGGGTCCCCCCTTGATTTTTGGGGTGCCCCCACCCATTTTTGGGGGTCCCCCCATGATTTTTGCTGTGCCCCCACCAACTTTAGGGCTCATCCATGACTTTTGGGGTGCCCCCTCTAATTTTTGGTATCCCCCACTGATTTTTCAGAAGCCCCCAACACCTTTTGGGGTACCCCAAACAAATTTTGGGGTGCCCCCACCAAGTTTTGGGGTCCCCCCTTGATTTTTGGGGTGCCCCCACCCATTTTTGGGGGTCCCCCCATGATTTTTGCTGTGCCCCCACCAACTTTAGGGCTCATCCATGACTTTTGGGATGCCCCCTCTAATTTTTGGGATCCCCCACTGATTTTTCAGATGCCCCTAAGACATTTTGGGGTACCCCAAACAAATTTTGGGGCGCCCCCACCCATTTTCCCCCCCCCCCACAGGACTGCGAGGAATGCATCCGCCTGGAGCCCACCTTCAGTGAGTCTCACCCTGGGGATACCTGGACATGGAGGGGGGGGGTTATCCAGCTTGGGGTGGGCTTACCCATCCCGGGGGGGGCTTTTTTGGGGTGCTGCCCCCCCAAATTCCCCTGCCCCCCCCCCAGTTAAAGGCTACACCCGCAAGGCAGCGGCGCTGGAGGCGATGAAGGACTACAGCAAAGCCATGGACGTCTACCAGCGCGCCCTCGACCTCGACGCCTCCTGTAAGGTGAGCCCCCCCCCAGCCCAGGAACCCCAAAAATCATCCCGGGGGGGGCTTTAGGGTGACCCCCCCGTGTTTTTTGGCCCCCCCAGGAGGCTGCTGAGGGTTACCAGCGCTGCCTGTTGGCCCAGTACAACCGCAACGACAACCCCGAGGAGGTGAAGCGGCGCGCCATGGCCGACCCCGAGGTGCAGCAGATCATGAGCGACCCCGCCATGCGCCTCATCCTCGAGCAGATGCAGAAAGACCCCCAGGCCCTCAGCGAGTGAGTGCCGACCCCCCCCCCCCCGGGTCCCCAAAATGTCCCCACGTGGCCCCGAGGTGGCCCCGAGGTGGCCCCGAGGTGGCACAGGGGGTCCCCGAGGTGGCCCCGGTGCTCCGTGGGGTGCCCCGTGGTGCACTTTGGCCATGGTGGTGTCGCTCAGAGCTGCTGGGGGGGCGTGGGGAGGGTCCCCAGAGCCTCGTGGGGTGTCACAGGGGGTCCCCACATGTCCCCAGGGTGTCACAGGGGGTCCCCGAGGTGTCACATGGGGTCCCCGAGGTGTCCCCGGTGCTCCGTGGGGTGCCCTGTGGTGCACTTTGGCCATGGTGGTGTTGCTCAGAGGGTCCCCAAAACCTTGTGGGGTATCCCCGGGGGTCCCTGAGGTGTCCCCAGGGTGTCACGGGGGTCCCCAAGTGTCCCCAAGGTGTCCCCAAGGTGTCACAGGGGGTCCCTGAGGTGTCACGGGGGTCCCCACGTGTCCCCGAGGGGTCACAGGGGGTTCCCGAGGTGTCACAGGGGTCCCCGCATGTCCCCAAGGTGTCCCCAAGGTGTCACAGGGGGTCCCTGGGGTGCCCCCAGCACCTTGTGGGGTGCCCCCCGTCCCCAAAATGTCCCCACATCCCCCCCCACCCCCCATCACCCCCTTTTGTCCCCCTGCCCTCCTGCTTCATGACGCCCTCAGGCCCCCTCCCTGTCACCACCCCCCTTAGGACCACGGGGGGGGGGTCTGGGGGTTATAGGGGAGGTCTGGGGGTTATGGGGGGGGTCTGGGGGTTATGGGGGGGTCTCCGTGTCCCCCCCGACCCTCTTGTCCCCCCCCCCAGGCACCTCAAGAACCCCGTCATCGCCCAGAAGATCCAGAAGCTGATGGACGTTGGGCTGATCGCCATCCGGTGATGTCACCGTCCCCGTGTCCCCCCCCCCACAGCCCCTGGGGACCCCCCCCCCTCCTTAAAATTTAGGGGGGGGGGTTTGGGGGGCCCTGCTCGCCTCCCCCCCCAGTCCCAGGGGGAAACGGGGACCCCCCCCCAGCGCCAGGCCATGGGGACACCGGAGATGCTGCAGCCCCATTGAGGGGGGGGGGGGAAGTGTTTGGGGGGGGTCTCAGGGTACCCCCAGAGGGTGTTTGGGGTCCCTGGGGAGGGGGGGTGGGGGTCGTGGGGTGCTGCCCCCCCCCCCACCTCCCCCCCCTCAAATTGTCTCGGTTTTGGGTCGCCGCGGCCCCAATAAAGAGCGGAGCAGTTGCCAGGCCCAGCCTCTGTGGGGCGGGGGGGGGATTTTTGGGGAGGGGGGGGGTCGTGGGGGGGGGGGCAGGCACCGAGGTCAATACGGGGGGGGCACGGGGGGGGGCAAAAAGGGGGTGTTTGGGTCTTTTTTTGGGGGGGTGGATCCGTTTTGGGGGAAGGGGGGGGACTTTGGGATGATGGGAGGGGGCTTAATGGGGGGGGGGCACCACCGTCTAATGGGGGGGGGGTTTGGGGGGGCACACATCCAAATCCTGCCTTTTTTTTGGGGGGGGGGGCCAAAATTTGGGGCTGTAGTTCTCAAATTGGGGCCCTGGCTTCCGCTTCCTGCCCGGCCCCGGAAGGCTGCCCCCCCCCCCTCGATTTTTGGGACAAAAAGCACCCAAAATTTTAATTTTTAGACGGGGGGGGGCACCCCAAATGTAGTGGTTCCAAATCCATGATTGGGGGGGAAATACGGTGGGGGGGGGGGGTGCAGGGATATTGGGGTCACCCCAAATATTTTTTAAGGGAGGGGGGGGGTTGCGACGGGGACCTGGGCGTGGCATTTTTTTTGGGGGGGGTGACATCACGGCTCCACTTCCTCTACGTGGTTGGGGGGTGGGGGGGGGGACAAGAAAAGGGGGGGGGCACCCGGCGCCATGGCGGGGCTGAAGACGGCCACGGGGGAGGCCATCGACGGCTCCTTCGAGCTCCAGGTGGAGGTGGAGGGGGCCGGGGGGGGTCCTGACCCCCCCCTTGACCCCCCCAAACCGGGGGGGCCACCGCTAGAGCCCCCCCCCAGCCTCACTGTCGCCCTCCGCGTCACCGGGGACCTGCACGTTGGCGGCCTCATGCTGCTCATCGTGGAGACCGTGGGTGAGTGCCCCCCCCCCCCGGGGGGGTTTTGGGGGGGCAAATTTGTGCCCCCCCACCCTTTTAGGGTCCCTCCGAGCCGTAGCAAACTGGGGGGGCGCCCCTGACCCCCCCCAGCCCTATAGCAAAGGGTTTTCCCCCCCCCCCCCCCCCCTCCTCGTCCTTCCCTCCATCACGCGGTGCTGAGTGGCTGCTGCTGGGGGGGGGCGGGGGGGGGGCAGGATGTGGTCGGGGGGGGGCCCAGCCCTTATCGGGGGGTCCCAGGGTCCCCCCCCCGTTTCCGTGTCACCCCCTGGCCGGGGCGATAAGGGAACCGAGGGGTATAAATAGCCCTGGGTGCCCCCCCCACCCCATGACCCCCCCCCCCAGGTTTACGGGGGGGGGCAGCAGGGTCCTCACAGCCCCCCCCAGCACCCCAACCCCCAGTAGCACCTTGCAGCCCCCCCCCCAGCCCCCCCAAATGTCTCCATAGCCCCCCCATGACCCCCCCCGGCTCCCCAGCCCCTTTCTGCTCTCCCCCCCCCCCCCAATTTGGGGTTTAGGGGTACGTGGGGGGGGGGCTATGGGGTGAAATTAGGATTTTTGGTGTGATGGGGGGGGTGTAGAAGGGATTATTTGGGGGGGGGCCCATGGGGGGGTAGGGGTGATGGGGTTATGGGGTCAGGGGGTTCATGGGGGGGTTTTGGGAGGGTATGGGGGGGTTTAGGGGGCGATGGGGGGGGGCATGGGGGGATTTTGGGGGGGGTTAGGGTTGTCATGGGGGGGGAAATTGGGTGATGGGGGCGGATATTGGGTGATGTGGGGGAGTTTTGGGGGCTATGGGGGGGTGTAGGGTTGGTATTGGGGGGGGATATTGGGTGATGGGGGTCATGGGGGAGTTTGGGGGGCTATGGGGGGGTTATTGGGTGATGGGGGGGAGTTTGGGGGGGGCTATGGGGGAGGTTATTGGGTGATGGGGGGAGTTTGGGAGGTATGGGGGGGATATTGGGTGACGGGGGGAGTTGGGGGAGTCATAGGGGGGAATATTGGGTGATGGGGGGAGTTTGGGGGGGCATGGGGGGTGTAGGGTTGTCATGGGGGGGGATATTGGGAGCAATGGGGGGAGTTTGGGGGGGGTTTGGGGGGATTAGGTTTGTCATGGGGGGTTTGGGGTGGCATGGGGGGGATATTGGGCAACGGGGGGGTTTCAGGGCTATGGGGGGGTGTTCAGGGCTATGGGGGGGGCATTTTGGGCATGGGGGGGGGCGGATATTGAACAACGGGAGAATTTTGAGCAGCACCGGGTGGGGTCAGCATCACGATTACAGTCTCCAGATAACAGAGGGGGGGTGGAAGACCCCCTCTCCCACCCCGTACCCCCCCGCTGACCCCCCCCGTGTGTCCCCCCCCCCCCCAAATAGGGGTGCAAAGGGACTGGTCAGACCACGCTTTGTGGTGGGCCCAGCGTCGGCAGTGGCTGCTCCGTCCCGGCCGCACCTTGGACGCGCTGGGGGTGGGGGCGGACGCGCGGCTCCGCTTCGCCCCCCAGCACCGAGCCCTGCGCCTCCGCCTGCCCAACCGCCGCCGCCTGCGGCTGCGCCTCTCCTTCGCCGAGCCCCTCTGCAGGGTGGTGGCCGAGGCCTGCCGACTGCTGGGTATGGCTGGGGGGGGTCCTGGGGGGCTTAGAGGGTTTGAGGGGGGTTTAGAGGGGTCCTTGGGGGGGTTAGGGGGTGCTAGAGGGGTCCTGGGGGGGGTCAGAGCGCCTCTCCTTCGCCGAACCCCTCTGCAGGGTGGTGGCCGAGGCCTGCCGGCTGCTGGGTATGGCTGGGGGGGGTCCTGGGGGGGTCCTGGGGGGGCTTAGAGGGTGTTAGAGGGGGCTAGGAGGGTGATAGAGGGGTCCTGGGGGGGGTCAGAGCGCCTCTCCTTCGCCGAGCCCCTCTGCAGGGTGGTGGCCGAGGCCTGCCGATTGCTGGGTACGTCGGGGGGGTCCAGGGGGGGGCTAGGGGGGTCCTGGGGGCAGATAAAGGGCCTGGGGGGGGCATTAGAGGGGTCCTGGGGGGGTCAGAGCGCCTCTCCTTCGCCGAACCCCTCTGCAGGGTGGTGGCCGAGGCCTGCCGGCTGCTGGGTATGGCTGGGGGGGTCCTGGGGGGGCTTAGAGGGTGTTAGAGGGGGCTAGGGGGGCGTTAGAGGGGTTTAGAGGGGGTCCTGGGGGGGGGTCAGAGCGCCTCTCCTTCGCCGAGCCCCTCTGCAGGGTGGTGGCCGAGGCCTGCCGGCTGCTGGGTATGGCTGGGGGGGGTCCTGGGGGGGTCCTGGGGGCAGTTAGAGGGGGTCTAGGGGCAGTTAGGGGGGGCCTGGGGGGTGTTAGAGGGGTTTAGAGGGGGTCCTGGGGGGGGGTCAGAGTGCCTCTCCTTCGCCGAGCCCATTTGCAGGGTGGTGGCCGAGGCCTGCCGACTGCTGGGTACGTCGGGGGGGTCCGGGGGGGGCTAGGGGGGTCCTGGGGGCAGATAAAGGGCCTGGGGGGGCATTAGAGGGGTCCTGGGGGCAGTTAGAGGGGTCCTGTGGGGTGTTAGAGGGGTCTGAGGGGGGCTTGGAGGGTGTTAGAGGGTACTGGGAGGCAGCTGGGGGAGTCTGGGGGGGTCTTAGAGGAGGTTTGGGGGCAGTTGGGGGGGCTAGGGGGGTGCTAGAGGGGGCTAGTAGGGTGTTAGAGGGGTTTAGAGGGGGTCCTGGGGGGGGTCAGAGCGCCTCTCCTTCGCCCAGCCCCTCTGCAGGGTGGTGGCCGAGGCCTGCCGGCTGCTGGGTATGGCTGGGGGGGGTCCTGGGGGGTCCTGGGGGGCTTAGAGGGTGTTAGAAGGGGCTAGGGGGCTTGAGGGGGGTTAGGGGGTGCTAGAGGGGGTCTGGGGGGTGTTAGAGGGGTCTGAGGGGGGTTTAGTGGGGGTTAGAGGGGACTGGGAGGCAGCTGGGGGGTCTGGGGGGGTGTTAGAGGAGGTTTGGGGCAGTTGGGGGGCCTGGGGGGCGGTTAGGGGGTGCTAGAGGGGTTTGAGGGGGGTTAGGGGGTGTTAGAGGGGGCTAGGGGGGTGCTAGAGGGGGCCTGGGGGCAGTTAGAGGGGTCTGAGGGGGGCTGGGGGGGTGATAGAGGGGGCCTGGGGGGGGTTAGGGGGGTCTGGGGGGTGTTAGAGCAGGTTTGGGGGCAGTTGCGGGGGCCTGGGGGGTACTAGAGGGGGGTTGGGGGCAGCTGGGGGGGTTAGAGGGGGCTTGGGGCAGTTAGAGGGGTCTGGGGGGCATTAGAGGGGGGTTGGGGGCAACTGGGGGTGTTAGGGGGGAGCTGGGGGGGGTCTGGGGGTCTTAGAGGGGGTCCTGGGGGGTCTTAGAGGGATCTGAGGGCATCTTTGGGGGAGCTGGGGGGGGTCTGGGGGGTATTAGAGGGATTGGGGGGGGCTTTGGGGGTATTAAAGGGGTTGGGGGGGGTCTGGGGGGTATTGGGGGGGTCTGGGGGGGCTCTGGGGGGGGGCTTTGGGGCCCCCTCCCCATGGTTTTGGGGCACAGGCATCCGGCACCCGAGGAGCTGTCGCTGCTGCGGCCCCCCGAGGATGAGGAGGAGGAGGAAGGGGGGGGCAAGAAACGCGGCGACCCCCCCCCGGCAGGAGGAGGAGGGTCGACTTCGACCTCAGCTCTGTTGTGCTGCCCCCCGGTGAGTGGCCCCCCCCTCAAAAAAAAAATAAAATTGGGGATCCCACAAAAAGGGGGGACACCCCCCAAAAAAAATGGGACCCCCACTGAAAAATTGGGACCCCCCAAAAAAGAATGGGACCCCCCCAAAAAAAATGGGACCCCCCCCACAAAAATAGGGACCCCCCAAAAATTGTGACCCCCCCCCACCAAAAATAGGGACCCCCAAAATGGGGGAACCCCCCCCAAAGTCTCCTCCCCCCCCCCCCCTCCGATGTGACCCCCCCCCTCCCTTATTTAGGCCAGGAGGGGCCATGGCGGGGGCCCCCCCCCCCACCTGCTCCCCCCGCCAGGGGCCCCCCCGGGCACCCCCAACTGCTACCAGATGCTGGTGGCCCCCCCGGGGGGGGCTGGGTCCCTGTGCCCCCCCCCGGCCCCCCCGTGGGAACCCGGTGCTGCACCGCACCGGATCAATGCGAGGTAACGGGGGGGGGGGGGAGATTTTGGGGGACCTGGGGGCAGATTGGGGGGGGGAATGGGGATTATTGGGGGGGTTTGGGGGGGAACTGGGGGGGATTAGGGTGGTTTGGGGGACTGGGGGGGCAGATTAGGGGATTGAGGGGGATGGGGGGCAATTGGGGGTGGTTTGCGGGGGCAGATTAGGGGATTGGGGGGCAACAGAGGGATTAGGGTGGTTTGGGGGGGCTGGAGGGGGCAGATTAGGGGACTGGGGGGGCAACTGGGAGGGATGGGGGCAGATTATGAGATTGGGGGGCAACTGGGAGGGATTAGGGTGGTTTGGGGGGCTGGAGGAGGCAGATTAGGGGATTGGGGGGGCAGATTAGGGGATTGGGGGGCAACTGGGGGGCAATGGGGTGGTTTTGGGGGGGCTGGGGTGACAGATTAGGGGACTGGGGGGCAGATTAGGGGATTGAGGGGGCTGGGGGCAACTTGGGGTGGTTTGGGGGGGCAGATTAGGGTATTGGGGGGCAACTGGGAGGGATTGGGGGCAGATTAGGAGATTGGGGGGCAATTGGGGGGGATTAGGGTGGTTTGGGGGGGCTGGAGGGGGCAGATTAGGGGATTGGGGGGGCAGATTAGGAGATTGGGGGCAGATTGGGGGGGGCTGGTGTATTTGGGGGGGCAGCAGGGCAAATTGGGGGCAGTTTGGGGGCTGCTGTGCTGGTTTTTTTGGGGGGGGTCAATTTTGGGGCCCATCTTTGAGCTGTGCATTTGGGAAGCAGGTTCTGGGGGGTCCAATTTTTTGGGGAGGGGTCCCCAAATGTTTTTTTTTTTTGGGGGGGGTCCCTAAATTTTGGGGTGCCCCCCCCCAGGTGGCTGGTGTCGTCGCGCTCGCTGATGCAGCAGGACGTGGCCGACGACGAGGAGCTGCTGCTGCGCTTCAAGTACTACTGCTTCCTCGACATCGACCCCCAGGTGCCCCCCCCGACACCCCAAAACCCCCCTGCGGCACCCCAAAAACCCCCGACCCCCCCCAGAGCCCCCCAGCCCCCCAAAACCTCCCCGACCCCCCCCCCGCAGGCCCTTCCTCAACCTCAAACCCTCACCTTTCCCACCGCTGCTTCAAAAAAGCCCCAAATCTCCCCAAAAATGACACCCCAAAACCCCCCCGCGGCACCCCAAATATCGTTGCCCCCCCCCCATCACCCTGTGCCCCCCCCAGAGCCCCCCAAACCTCCCCTATAACCCCCCCAACCCCCTCCAGCACCCCCTTAGGGTGTCATTTTGCATGTTTTACCCCCCCCATTTCACCCTGCGCCCCCCCACGTTGCCCCCATCACCCTGTGCCCCCCCCAGAGCCCCCCAAACCCCCCCCATAACCCCCCAAACCTCCCCTATAACCCCCCCAACCCCCTCCAGCACCCCTTAGGGTATCATTTTGCATGTTTTGCCCCCCCCATTTCACCCTGCGCCCCCCCCACGTTGCCCCCATCACCCTGTGCCCCCCCCCAGAGCCCCCAACCCCCCCCATAACCCCCCCCAAACCTCCCCTATAACCCCCCCAACCCCCTCCAGCCCCAT